>NC_056767.1:16980000-17280000 GCF_018687715.1 Carya illinoinensis | reverse complement strand
TGGTGTATTGTCTTGTGAGTACTCTTTCCCTCGTAGCATTTCCTTGAGTCTTGTGTCATTTTATTCTTTCTATATTTTCTCTTGTTAAGAGTTTCTTGGACCTAATTACTAGTTGGAATAAGACAGGTTTGTATTGTCTTGATTTATAGTTCAATTAGTTCTGAAAGAACTTGAGTGGGAAAACTCTTGAGGTAAAAGGCAAGAGAGTGTGAGATCATTATCGGGAAAAAGCCAATTAAGAGTGAAACACGAGTGGAGTGCTATTATTCGAGTGTAAACACGTAAGGGAGCGTATGAGGTCTTTTCCACTAATAGTTTTTTTGTGTGCAGTGCGTACGATGTCTCATAAAAGTGACTCATCACCAAAAGGGATGGCAGATAACTCATTTATGTTGCAGGCTATGCAACAACAGTTTGAACGATTGAACATGATGTTAGGAGAAGTGAGAGATAGGATGGATCAACAAGATGAAGTAATTAAAAATTTACATGGTGGGAGAGATAGGAGGAGACATGAACCTAGAAGAGAACATGATTATGAAGATGAAGGAGATGGTGAGGATGAGGAAGATCTAATTTCTGAAATTGGGATGGGTAGGCATAGAGGAGTCAGGCGTGAAAGAGGATTTAGGGGAAACCCACGGGGTCGTGATGGAGTAGATAGGGACCTTGAGAGCATCAAAATGAAAATACCATCTTTCCAAGGTAGAACTGACCCTGAAGCTTATTTAGAGTGGGAGAAGAAGATAGAGTTGATCTTTGAGTGTCATAACTATTCAGAGGAGAAGAAAGTGAAGTTGGCAGTAATTGAGTTCACTGATTATGCTATTATTTGGTGGGATCAATTAGTGACCAATAGGAGGAGGAATTATGAGAGGTCTGTCGAGACATGGGGAGAGTTGAAAGCTCTCATGAGGCGGAGATTTGTACCTAGCCACTACTATAGGGACCTCTACCAGAAATTACAAAATCTTACACAGGGTTCTAGGAGTGTGGAGGACTACCATAAGGAGATGGAGGTGGCTATGATATGGGCGAATGTAGAGGAGGATAGGGAGGCCACTATGGTTAGATTTTTGTCTGGTTTGAATAGGGAGATAGCCAATGTGGTTGAGTTGCAACATTATGTAGAAATAGAAGACATGGTGCACATGGCTATGAAGGTGGAGAGGCAATTAAAGATGAAAGGGACATCAAGGTACACTTCAGTTTCTAGCACTCCTTGGAAACCAAAGTGGGAGAAAGATGATCGAGCTGTAACAAAGGCAAAGACAGAACCACCTAAAGGAAACGATGAAGGAACTAGCAACAAACCCAAGTTGGCATCCCAACCTTCTAGAAATAGAGATATTAAATGCTTTAAGTGTTTGGGTTCAGGCCACATCGCTTCTCAATGTCCAAACAAACGTGTGATGATTATGCGTGACAATGGGGAGGTGATGACTGCAAGTGAGGATGATCGTGATGAGATACCTGAGTTGGAGGATGCTAGTGATGATGATGGAGTAGAATACCCCGTAATAGGTGAGTCCCTTGTTGCCAGGCGTGCTCTCAACACACAAATTAAGATGGATGAAGCAGAGCAACAAAGGGAGAACATTTTCCATACTAGATGCCACATCAATGGCAAGGTATGTAGTATGATAATTGATGGGAGGAGTTGTACTAATGTTGCTAGCACTACATTAGTTGAAAAATTGAATTTACCTACCTTGAAACACTCTCGACCATACAAGCTGCAGTGGTTGAATGATTGTGGGGAGGTTAGGGTGGATAGACAAGTGTTAGTTACTTTTTCCATTGGGAAGTATCAAGATGAAGTGCTTTGTGATGTTGTGCCTATGCATGCTGGCCATATATTGTTGGGGAGACCATGGCAATATGATAGGAGAGTGATACATGATGGATTCAAAAACATGTACAGCTTTGTAAAGGAGGGCAAAACAACCAAGCTTGCTCCTTTAACTCCAAGACAGGTCTATGAGGACCAACTGAAACTGAAAAGTGAGGTTGCTCAAAAAAGAAAGAGTGAAAATGAGAGTGATAAAAAAAGAAAGAGTGAAAAAGAGATTGAGCAAAAAAGAAAGAGTGAAAAAGAAAAAGAGTCTACTGAGAGAAAAGGAAAGACAAAAGTGAGTTTCTATGCAAGAGGGAGTGAGGTTAAGAGAGCTTTCTTAGCAGATCGCCCTATGATTTTTCTTGTCTATAAAGAGTCTTATCTTAATCTTGATGAAACTAACCAACCTCTTCCTAGTTTGGCTGTTTCTTTGTTGCAGGAGTTTGAGGATGTATTCCCAGAGGAAATACCTAATGAGTTGCCACCCATTAGAGGCATTGAGCACCAGATTGATTTCATGCCCGGGGCTGCTATTCCAAACCGACCAGCTTATAGAAGTAATCCAAATGAGACAAAGGAGCTTCAGAGGCAAGTTGAGGATTTGATGAGCAAGGGGTACGTGAGGGAGAGCATGAGCCCATGTGCAGTACCAGTGCTTCTAGTGCCTAAGAAGGATGGGATGTGGCGGATGTGCATTGATTGCAGGGCGGTTAATAATATCACGGTAAAGTATCGCCATCCCATTCCTAGATTAGATTATATGCTCGATGAATTGCATGGCTCATGTATTTTTAGTAAAATTGATCTTAAAAGTGGGTACCATCAAATTAGAATGAAAGAGGGTGATGAATGGAAAACTGCTTTTAAGACTAAGTATGAGCTTTATGAATGGTTGGTTATGCCATTTGGACTTACAAATGCGCCCAGTACTTTCATGAGATTAATGAATCATGTCCTACGTGCGTTCATAGGCAAGTTTGTGGTTGTATACTTTGATGATATCCTAGTGTACAGCAAGGACTTAAATGAGCATATTGAGCATTTGAGATATGTGTTTAATGTGTTGAGGTGTGAAAAGTTGTATGCTAATTTCAAGAAATGTACCTTTTGTATGGAGGAAGTTGTTTTTCTTGGTTATGTTGTTAATACAAAGGGTATTGAAGTGGATGAAGAGAAAGTCAAGGCCATTAAGGAGTGGCCAACACCAAAGAGCGTCACTGAGGTAAGAAGCTTTCATGGTTTAGCTAGCTTTTATCAGCATTTTGTTAAAGATTTTAGCACCATTGCTGCACCACTCACTGAAGTCATTAAAAAGAATGTTGGGTTTCATTGGGGGGCTAATCAAGAGAATGCATTTGCCACTATTAAAGAAAGGTTGTGCTCTGCACCCGTGTTAGCATTACCAGATTTTAGCAAAGCTTTTGAGATGAATGTGATGCCTCAGGAATAGGGATTGGAGCCGTTTTGATGCAGGATAGGTGGCCGATTGCCTTCTTCAGTGAGAAACTAAGTGGGGCATCCCTGAAGTACCCTACTTATGACAAAGAACTTTATGCTCTTGTTCATGCATTACAGACTTGGCAGCACTACTTGTGGCCTAGGGAATTTGTGATCCACACCGATCATGAATCGTTGAAGCATCTCAAGGGTCAAGGTAAGTTGAATAAGAGGCATTCTAGATGGATGGAATACATTGAGACCTTTCCATATGTCATCCGTTACAAGCAAGGTAAGGAGAATATTGTTGCTGATGCTTTATCACGGAGGTATGTACTTCTTACTTCTATGAGTGCTAAAATGCTTGGGTTTGAATATGTGAAAGATATGTATGCCAATGATGTTGACTTTTCTGATGTGTACATGGCATGTGATAAGGCGGCATTTGGTAAGTTTTACAAGCATGATGGTTACTTGTTTAAAGAAGATAAACTGTGTGTACCTAGTTGTTCTATGCGTGAGTTATTGGTGCGTGAGGCACATGGCGATGGATTAATGGGACACTTTGGTGTCAAGAAAACCTTAGAGATATTGCATGAACATTTCTTTTGGCCTAAGATGAAAAGAGACATCAATCGCATTTGTAGCAGGTGCATCACATGTAGAAAGGCCAAATCTAAGGTTTTGCCACATGGGTTATATACACCCTTACCCGTTCCTAGTGAGCCATGGGTAGACATATCTATGGACTTTGTTTTGGGGCTGCCTAGGACAAAAAGGGGTAGAGATTCTATTTTTGTGGTTGTGGATAGATTTAGCAAGATGGCACATTTTATTCCATGCCATAAAACAGATGATGCCACAAGCATAGCTGACTTGTTTTTTAAAGAGATAGTGCGACTCCATGGTGTGCCCAAGAGCATTGTTTCTGATAGGGATGTTAAATTTCTTAGCTACTTTTGGAAGGTGTTGTGGGGAAAATTAGGTACTAAACTCTTATTTTCCACTACTTGTCACCCACAAACTAATGGTCAGACTGAAGTAGTTAATAGGACTTTAACTTAGCTTTTACGCACTGTTGTTCATAAGAATTTAAAGACTTGGGAGGATTGTTTGCCATTTATAGAGTTTGCATATAATAGGACCATGCATACTACTACTTCATACTCTCCTTTTGAAATTGTTTATGGTTTTAATCCACTTACTCCTTTAGATTTGATGCCTTTGCCTATTGATGGCAGGAGTAGCTTAGATGGACAAAAGAAGGCAGAGTTGGTGAAGTCACTTCATGAGAGGGTACGGCTTCAAATTGCCCAAAAGAATGAAAGGTTTGCTTCCCAAGCCAATAAAGGGCGACGGCGTGTCACCTTTGAACTAGGAGATTGGGTTTGGGTTCACATGCGCAAAGAAAGATTCCCAGCCCATAGACGGACTAAGTTGCATCCTCGAGGAGATGGACCTTTCCAAATTCTTGAGAAAATTAATGACAATGCATATAAAGTGGATCTTCCAAGTGAATATAATGTTTCTGCTACCTTCAATGTTTCTAATCTTTCTCCTTTTGATGTAGGTGAAGATTCGAGGTCGAATCATTTTGAGGAGAGGGGGAATGATGGGAACCAAGGTGGAGCTATCCTTAAAGATCCCTTGCAAATTCCAGATGGGCCAATTACAAGATCAAGAGCCAAGAAGATCAAGGAAGCAATGTAAGGATTGGTGCAATCCACTTGGGATGAAGCGAGGAAGAGCCCAACACTCAAGATGGGCTTCAAGGAAAAAGAACCAGTTTTGATCCACTTGATACAAGCTATGGAAGACATGACTTAGAGATTGGGCCTATTGTTGTTAAGACTTTCAATTTGTTTAACGGTATTTTATTATTAGTTTAGAAGAAGTGGGCTTGAGGATGCTTGGCCCACGTATGTCTTATTTCTAATGGACTATGGTTATTTTTGGGAAGGCCTTGTATTTTTGGCCAAGGGTTTATTTGGAAAGTTATAATTTTATGTCTTACGAGGGTTTCAGAAGTAACTGTAGCGCGGCGTATGGCACTGTTCACGCTACAGTACCCGACGCATTGTTTACTTAGGGTTTTTGGGAATTGTCTATTTAAACCACTTGTAACCTCATTTGAGAGGCAGACTATATGGAATTGTGATTGAGAGTTGAGTGATCTCCTCTCAATCTTCATGAACTTCTGAACTTATCAAGGGTAAATCAAAACATTTGAGCCGTTCTTCCTTTGTAATCTAAGTTCTTGAGACGGGTTCTTCAATGGGTCTAGATTTTGATATAATCTAGGTTCTTTGAACGAGTTCTCATCGGGTCTAGATTCTCCATCCATATACCTGAGTTTGGCTTTCTTAGGGTTGTTTTTCCAGTATTGTTGTTGGGTCTCAAAGCAAGTCTATTGGGGTTCAGATTAGTTTCCCTCAAGCCCAAGATGTGCCATACGCCCCTAATCTAGATTTGGTGATGCTTGTGACTGGAGTTAAGGGCATTATTCAACTACAAGTGATTATTCATCTTTAAACCATCCTCTAAACTTAATTTCCTTTTTAATTCTTTCTCTCCCTTTTCGTATGGGCCTTATTCCTCTTATTGTTTTCTTTGCCATCATTCTTGGAGTGAATTAGAAGATTAGACCTGATCCACCACATTTCAATACAAGGAAAGTCATTCCAACGCCACAGTCACCTCCAATCGCCACCTAGGTGCACCTCTTTGTGCATTGCAATGAATCGGACTATAGCCTATGCTGTTTACACCAATTTCTCAGGGGAAATCTCGTCAAATGCATCCCACCTTAACCGTCTAGCTCAATTCTCTAGCATTGGACGAACTGACACGAAGAAACCTGTCTTTTATATCGTTCTTCCAATTGTAGCCTTAGATGTGTGCCATACGCCCCTTATTTGGCCTTGCTGAAACTTGGAACCGGTGCTAAGGGCATTATTCAACTTACAAGTGATTACTCATGTCTAAACCATGTTTCAAGCTGAATTTCCCTTTTAGTTCTTTCTCGCCATTTTAATATGGACATTAATACTTTTATTGTTGTTTCCCATCATTCTTAGAGTGAAATGGAAGATTAGACTTGATAAACCACATTTCAGCACAAGGAAAGTCGTTCCAATGCCCAAGTCACCGCCAAACGCCACCTAGGTGCACCTCCATGTGCATTCGAACTAATCGGACTGTACCCTATGCCGTTTACACTATTTTCTCAAGGGAAATCTCAGTAAATGCATCACACCTTAGCCGTTGAAACTCAGTTCTGGCATTGGACGAATTGACTCAAACAAACCCTTCTTTTCCTTCATTCATCCAATTGTAATGCACAGATGCCATACCATCGGTTTCCCTCAAGCCCAAGACGGGCCATACTCCCCTTATGTTGCCTTGGTTAAGCTTGTAACCAGAGTTAAGGTCATTAATCAACTTACAAGTGATTAGTCATCTCTAAACCATGTCTCAAGATTAACTTCATTTTTAATTCTTTCTCACCGTTTTTATATGGATGTTCATACTTTTTTATAGTTGTTTCCCATCATTCTTAGAGCGGAATAGAAGATTACACTTGATCAACCACATTTCAATATAAGGAAAGTCACTCCAATGCCGAAGTCACCGTCGATCGCCACCTAGGCGCACCTCTATGTGCACTGCAACTAATCGGACTCTAGCCTATGCTGTTTACGCCATGTCCTCAAGGGAAATATCATCAAATACATCCCACCTTAACTGTTGTAACTCAATTCTAGCACAGGACGAATTCAAACGAAGAAACCCGTCTTTTCTTTCATTCTTCCAATTGTAGCCCACATATGCCATACCATTGGTTTCCCTCAAGCCCAAGATGTGCCATACGCCCCTAATCTAGATTTGGTTATGCTTGTGACCGGAGTTAAGGGCATTATTCAACTACAAGTGATTATTCATCTTTAAACCATCCTCTGAACTTAATTTCCTTTTTAATTCTTTCTCTCCCTTTTCGTATGGGCCTTATTCCTCTTATTGTTTTCTTTGCCATCATTCTTGGAGTGAATTAGAAGATTAGACATGATCCACCTAATTTCAATACAAGAAAAGTCATTCCAACGCCAGAGTCACCTCCAATCGCAACCTAGGTGCACCTCTTTGTGCATTGCAACGGATCGGACTATAGCCTATGCCGTTTACACCAATTTCTCGCGGGAAATCTCGTCAAATGCTTCCCACCTTAACCGTCTAGCTCAATTCTCTAGCATTGGACGAACTGACACAAAGAAACCTGTCTTTTATATCGTTCTTCCAATTGTAGCCTTAGATGTGTGCCATACGCCCCTTATTTGGCCTTGGTGAAACTTGGAACTGGTGCTAAGGGCATTAATCAACTTACAAGCGATTACTCATGTCTAAACCATGTTTCAAGCTGAATTTCCCTTTTAGTTGTTTCTCACCATTTTAATATGGACATTAATACTTTTATTGTTGTTTCCCATCATTCTTAGAGTGAAATAGAAGATTAGACTTGATAAACCACATTTCAACACAATGAAAGTTGTTCCAACGCCCAAGTCACCGCCAAACGCCACCTAGGTGCACCTCCATGTGCATTCCAACTAATCGGACTGTACCCTATGCCGTTTACACTATTTTCTCATGGGAAATCTCAGTAAATGCATCACACCTTAGCCATCGAAACTCAGTTCTGGCATTGGACGAATTGACTCAAACAAACCCTTCTTTTCCTTCATGTCTTTGTTGTCTCAATAACGTCTCCTGTGACATTATGCACTTGATGTTGTTGTTGTCTGTATACTTGAGGATTAGGTTGAGGCTGTGCAGGAAATTTCCCTCTTTCTAGGGTGCTCAAGGTTGTGCTCATCTTATTAGCAGTGCCACGCAACTCATTTATGCCCTGAGTATTTTGATTATTTGTGGTGGCCTGAATCTGCATGAATTGCTGAAGTGTATTGGCCATCTGTGCCATACTGTCATCTAGAGTCTTCTTGGCAGATGATGAAGGCTGAGGACCTTGTGCAGCTACATGAGGCTAAAATCTAGGAGGAGCTACATAAGGATAGCTCTGAGGATTTTGATATGGCGGATACTGGTGCTAAGGAGCACCTTGATTAAATGGCTGCTGCTGAGGTGGTGGGGACCGACCAGGCTGATCATTTCTCCATGAGAAATTTGGGTGATTTCTCCACCCCGGATTATATGTGTTGGAGAAAGGCTAATTTTGTGCTCGATTGACCCAGTTAGCTAATTGTATTGGCTTAGACCCACCTTCTTGAAATACTGGCATAATCGGGCAGTCTTGGGTCTTATGGTTTGAATCAGCACATATAGAACATGCCTCTGCTACTTTAGCAGCCTTTACTTTTTCCATTTCCATGACCTCCATTCTTCTAGTCAATGCAGTTATTCGGGCTTGAACATCCGTGTCTCCTTTGAGCTCATATCTGCCCCCTCCAGAAATAGCCCTCATTGGCTGTGCTGTTAATGGAACTCGATCAGTACGAGTGTTCCATTGTTGTGCGCTCTCAGCAAGGTAGTCGAAAAATGATAATGCTTCATCAGGTTCTTTGCTGAAGAACTCCCCATTGCACATTGTCTGAACAAATTGCTTGCATTCCGGAGTGAGACCAGTGTAAAAATAGCTCACTAGCCTCCAGGATTCAAAACCATGATGTGGACAAATGTTCACCAAATCCTTAAATTTTTCCCAACTGGCCTGAAAAGTCTCATCAGGTCTCTGATTGAACTGGCTGATCTGCTCCTGCAAAAATTGAGTTCTCTGAAAAGGAAAAAATTTCTGTAAGAATTCACACTGCATGTCAGACCAACTAGAAATGGAATTAGGTCTCAAAGAGTTAAACCAAATCTTCGCTTTATCCTTTAAAGAGAAAGGAAATAAACGAAGTCTAATGAATTCATCAGTAACAGCCCTAGTGATAAAAGTAGCACAAGCCAGCTCAAAATCCGTCAAGTGCTGGTAAGGACTCTCAGAATCCATCCCGTGGAACTGAGGTATTACTGACATCATGCCATGCTTGATAGAGAAATTTGGTGCATTTTCAGGCAAAATTATGCATGAAGGTGTAGTGGTACGAGTGGGTTGCAAATAGTCCTTAAGAGTGCGTGGTGCAGGTGCAGCCATGTTTTCTGATTCAATTTCAATTTCATCACCTGGCTCACTCAAAGAAAAGACAAACGAGCTATCGATCTCCAAGCTGTGTATATTACTCTCAACACTCGATGTGACTCTAAGCAACCTATTTGAAGTGTCTCTTGCCCATTACATGAAACATCAATCTAATATGGTAGAGATGAGTGGTTGATGCAAATGAGATGAGTAACCAGAGATAATATGGTAAAGAAAAATAAAATAAAATAACAAGTTTAAATTTAAGTTAAACAACTGATCCCTGGCAACAGCGCCAAAAACTTGACTCACTAAAAAATGAGTAGCACTAATGTTATCCCAAGTGCAGGAGGATATCGTGTAATAATTAGGAATAAATTCCTAAATCGTCTCCTCAGGGAAAGTTGCTTAAAATTAAACTCATTGAAAAAATGTGAAAAACTTCATAAAGAGAAAATAAAATGATGGTATATGCAATGGATGGAAAAGGGTACTAGTCATGGACTAGATTCATGTCTTTTGATTTTTTTTTGTTTGTTGGATTGGAATGTAAAGGACTAATAAATTAAACTCAGAAATTAATAAAACTAAATTAAGCATTAAACTAAATTAGAAAGTAATTGACAAAACATGAACGGAAAATTTAAAATGCCCAAAACCAAGATTCTAGAATTCATCTTTGTAATTAAATCACGAATTCTCAAAACAACACATAACAGTTGTAATCACTATTAAATGAAAACTTAAAGAAGTAAGAAAAATAAATAACACGAAATAAGTAAACAGAAACTCAAAAGTATTCTATAAATTTTAAACTGAAGTTAAATAAAATAGGGAACGAAAAGTCTAAACGAAAACTTCCTTTCACTATTCAATTGAAATTCGAAACAAAAAGGAACAATTTCTCACGTATCACTCTTGAAAATTAATCTCTAAACCTTTAATAAAAACTCTATAACAATTCCTCTGCTCTCCACGTATGATGTTCAGAAAAATCAAAAACAAAAACAAAAGCTTAAAACCAAACCTTTCTTGCAATAAATTAAGGTAACACAATTAATTAGAACTTCTAAAACAATTCTTTATGAAACAAAATAGCACACTTGATTAAAACTTCTAAAACAATTTCTTTTTGTTACATGAAATAAACTAGTAATGAAATAAACTAGCACACTTAATATTAAGGTATTACTCTTAATGAAATAAAAGTCTAGAACAAATCTTAATACACTTAATAAAAATGCTAAAACAACAAAGCTTTGAAACTAAAAGGAGAAACAAAATTTCTTAAAACAAAAAGGAGCTAATTCTTTCAAGTACATAGCAGAAAATTGTGTGTGTTGAGTTGTGTTTGTCTAAGTTTGAGTTGTCCTAGTTGTTCTCTTTGTAAGCTTCGGACTGCACCCATTTTATAGCCGAACATCTTGGCTACTTCATCTCTCATTCAATTGGTTTCACACTTCAATCTTGCATTCACACCTCAATTGGTTTCACACTTTATTCTTACATTCACACCTCAATTTCGGCCACTTGCATTCCTCTTTAATTGCCGTGTCTTGCATTGCATTCCTCCTCTCTTATTTTATTCAATTGGTTTATTAATTCAAACCAAACAACCAAGTCTTCATGCCTAACTTCTTGCCTAACTTCTTGCCTAACTTGTTGACTAACTTCATGCCTAACTTGTTGACTAACTTCATGCCTAACTTGTTGCCTAACTTCTTGCAAATTCATACACGGTTTCTTCATTGCCTCCCAGCCGACTCATTCAATCTGTTATTTCAATTTCAGCACACAACAATTCATTCACCTACTGCTTCTAGTCGGTCCAAACAAATTCAATTCATTCCCCCTTCAATCACCTCTCTCCTGCACCTCATTTTTGTCCAGCACAACACAACTCCCATATATATATATATATATATATATCTTTAGATGGCTGCCATGTCAAAATCGGTGGAGAGGCAGCCTAATTCTTCAATGTAGATTCGGTGGACAGCAGCCTTCAATGACTTTCAGCTCATTCATTCCTTCATTTCGGTGGACAGCAATTGGTAGACAGCAGCCTTCTTCTTCCTTCATTTCGGTGGAGACAGCAGCAGCCTTTGATTACACCAATCCATCACATGTTCCTCACCTTAATTTAGCTGCACCAACCGACGTAAGTTAAGCCAAACAAGCAGCCTTTCAATTAATGTCTAATTTAGGTGGGTTGGAAATGAGTTGGTGGATTTGTGGGGTGATTGGTGTAGCCGTGTATGAGGTTAGATGGAGTTGGGATTTTTTGAATGGTGGGAAAGCTCAAGACAAAGTATGAACAAGGCATGAACATAATGAACCATGGTTTGCACAAAAAATGGAGATGGAGATTAAAAAAAAAAAAAAAAAAAACACTCAACAACAAAATAACACAAATGAAAAATTAGCTTGAGCAACTTCCATTCAAAGATGGCAAGAAGTGCTTCTATCTTTTGAGGTTCATGAATTGAACCCAAAAGATGGAAAGATAGCTCAAGAAACTTTATGAACATGAAGAACAAGAAAAACAATGGTACAAATGCAAATGATAATGGAAAGCAAGAAAAATTATGGACTAGAATGCACAGTAATCAATAGTTGGTAGAATTCAAGCATAAATTCATGCTTTTAATCAATTAAAATCACAACTTTGATTTATTCATTTTAACCATTTTTCCATTTAAAACCAATAATAATGTCATGATGAATTCAAAATACATTGGTTTTAAATAGTTAAAATGTGCAATATTTCAGCTCAATCACATACGCCCCTAATCTAGATTTGGTTATGCTTGAGACTGGAGTTAAGGGCATTATTCAACTACAAGTGATTATTCATCTTTAAACCATCCTCTGAACTTAATTTCCTTTTTAATTCTTTCTCTCCCTTTTCGTATGGGCCTTATTCCTCTTATTGTTTTCTTTTCCATGATTCTTGGAGTGCATTAGAAGAATAGAGCTGATCCACCGCATTTCAATACAAGGAAAGTCCTTCCAACGCCAGAGTCACGGCCAATCGCCACCTAGGTGCACCTCTTTGTGCATTGCAACGAATCGGACTATAGCCTATGCCGTTTACACCAATTTCTCGAGGGAAATCTCGTCAAATGGATCCCACCTTAACTGTCTAGCTCAATTCTCTAGCATTGGACGAACTGACACGAAGAACCCTGTCTTTGATATCGTTCTTCCAATTGTAGCCTTAGATGTGTGCCATACGCGCCTTATTTGGCCTTGGTGAAACTTGGAACCGGTGCTAAGGGCATTAATCAAGTTACAAGCGATTACTCATGTCTAAACCATGTTTCAGGCTGAATTTCCCTTTTAGTTCTTTCTCACCATTTTAATGTGGACATTAATACTTTTATTATTGTTTCCCATCATTCTTAGAGTGAAATAGAAGATTAGACTTGGTAAACCACATTTCAACACAAGGAAAGTCGTTCCAACGCCCAAGTCACCGCCAAACGCCACCTAGGTGCACCTCCATGTGCATTCCAACTAATCGGACTGTACCCTATGCCATTTACACCATTTTCTCAAGGGAAATCTCAGTAAATCCATCACACCTTAGCCGTCGAAACTCAGTTCTGGCATCAGACGAATTGACTCAAACAAACCCTTCTTTTCCTTCAATCATCCAATTGAAACGCACAGATGCCATACCATCGGTTTCCCTCAAGCCCAAGATGCGCCATACTCCCCTTATCTTGCGTTGGCTAACCTCGTAACCGGAGTTAAGGTCATTAATCAACTTACAAGTGATTAGTCATCTCTAAACCATGTTTCAAGATTAATTTCCTTTTTAATTCTTTCTCACCGTTTTTATATGGATGTTAATACTTTCTTATAGTTGTTTCCCATTATTCTTAGAGCGGAATAGAAGATTACACATGATCCACCACATTTCAATATAAGGAAAGTCACTCCAATGCCAAAGTCACCGTCGATCGCCACCTAGGTGCACCACTATGTGCACAGCAACTAATCGGACTCTAGCCTATACTGTTTACGCCATGTCCTCAAGGGAAATATCATCAAATACATCCCACCTTAACTGTTGTAACTCAGTTCCAGCACAGGACGAATTCAAACGAAGAAACCCGTCTTTTCTTTCATTCTTGCAATTGTAGCCCACATATGCCATACCATTGGTTTCCCTCAAGCCCGAGATGTGCCATATGCCCCTAATCTAGATTTGGTGATGCTTGTGACTGGAGTTAAGGGCATTATTCAACTACAAGTGATTATTCATCTTTAAACCATCCTCTGAACTCAATTTCCTTTTTAATTCTTTCTCTCCCTTTTCGTGTGGGCCTTATTCCCCTTATTGTTTTCTTTGCCATCATTCTTGGAGTGAATTAGAAGATTAGACCTGATCCACCACATTTCAATACAAGGAAAGTCATTCCAACGCCAGAGTCACCGCCAATCGCCACGTAGGTGCACCTCTTTGTGCATTGCAACGAATCGGACTATAGCCTAAGCCGTTTACACCAATTTCTCGTGGGAAATCTCGTCAAATGCATCCCACCTTAACCGTCTAGCTCGATTCTCTAGCACTGGATGAACTGACATGAAGAAACCTGTCTTTTATATCATTCTTCCAATTGTAGCCTTAGATGTGTGCCATACGCCCTTTATTTGGCCTTGGTAAAACTTGGAACCGGTGCTAAGGGCATGAATCAACTTACAAGCGATTACTCATGTCTAAACCATGTTTCAAGCCGAATTTACCTTTTAGTTCTTTCTCACCATTTTAATATGGACATTAATACTTTTATTGTTGTTTCCCATCATTCTTAGAGTGAAATAGAAGATTAGACTTGATAAGCCACATTTCAACACAGGGAAAGCTGTTCCAACGCCCAAGTCAGTGCCAAATGCCACCTAGGTGCACCTCAATGTGCATTGCAACTAATCGGACTGTACCCTATGCCGTTTACACCATTTTCTCAAGGGAAATCTCCGTAAATGCATCGCACCTTAGCCGTTGAAACTCAGTTCTGCCATTGGACGAATTGACTCAAACAAACCCTTCTTTTCCTTCATTCATCCAATTGTAACGCACAGATGCCATACCATCGGTTTCCCTCAAGCCCAAGACGCGCCATACTCCCCCTATCTTGCCTTGGTTAAGCTTGTAACCGGAGTTAAGGTCATTAATCAACTTACAATTGATTAGTCATTTCTAAACCCTGTTTCAAGATTAATTTCCTTTTTAATTCTTTCTCACCATTTTTATATGGATGTTAATACTTTTTTATAGTTGTTTCCCATCATTCTTAGAGCGGAATGGAAGATTACACTTGATCCACCATATTTCAATATAAGGAAAGTCACTCCAATGCCACAGTCACCGTCGTTCGCCACCTAGGCGCACCTCTATGTGCACTGCAACTAATCGGACTCTAGCCTATGCTGTTTATGCCATTTCCTCAAGCGAAATATCATCAAATACATCCCACCTTAACTGTTGTAACTCAGTTCCAGCACAGGACAAATTCAAACGAAGAAACCCGTCCTTCCCTTCGTTCTTCCAATTGCAGCCCCCATATGCCATACCATTGGTTTCCCTCAAGCGCAAGATGTGCCATACGCCCCTAATCTAGATTTGGTGATGCTTGTAACTAGAGTTAAGGGCATTATTCAACTACAAGTGATTATTCATCTTTAAAACATCCTCTGAACTTAATTTCCTTTTTAATTCTTTCTCTCCCTTTTCGTATGGGCTTCCTGCTCTTATTGTTTTCTTTGCTATCATTCTTGGAGTGAATTAGATGATTAGACCTGATCCACCACATTTCAATACAAGCAAAGTCATTCCAACACCAGAGTCACCGCTAATCGCCACGTAGGTGCACCCCTTTGTGCATTGCAACGAATCAGACTATAGCCTATGCCGTTTACACCAATTTCTCGAGGGAAATCTTGTCAAATGCATCCCACCTTAACCGTCTAGCTCAATTCTCTATTATTGGACGAACTGACATGAAGAAACCTGTCTTTTATATCGTTCTTCCAATTGTAGCCTTAGATGTGTGCCGTACGCCCCTTATTTGGCCTTGGTGAAACTTGGAATCGGTGCTAAGGGCATTAATCAACTTATAAGCGATTACACATGTGTAAACCATGTTTCACGCTGAATTTCCCTTTTAGTTCTTTCTCACCATTTTAATATGGACATTAAAACTTTTCTTGTTGTTTCCCATCATTTTTAGAGTGAAATACAAGATTAGACTTGATAAACCACATTTCAACACAAGGAAAGTCGTTCCAACGCCCAAGTCAGTGCCAAACGCCACCTAGGTGCACCTCCATGTGCATTGCAACTAATCGGATTGTACCCTATGCCGTTTACACCATTTTCTCAAGGGAAATCTCCGTAAATGCATCGCACCTTAGCCGTTGAAACTCAGTTCTGCCATTGGACGAATTGACTCAAACAAACCCTTCTTTTCCTTCATTCATCCAATTGTAACGCACAGATGCCATACCATCGGTTTCCCTCAAGCCCAAGACGCGCCATACTCCCCTTATCTTGCCTTGGTTAAGCTTGTAACCAGAGTTAAGGTCATTAATCAACTTACAAGTGATTAGTCATCTCTAAACCATGTTTCAGGATTAATTTCCTTTTTAATTCTTTCTCACCGTTTTTATATGGATGTTAATACTTTTTTATAGTTGTTTCCCATCATTCCTAGAGCGGAATAGAAGATTACACTTGCTCCACCACATTTCAATATAACGAAAGTCACTCCAATGCCAAAGTCAACGTCGATCGCCACCTAGGCGCACCTCTATGTGCAGCAACTAATCGGACTCTAGCCTATGCTGTTTAGGCCATGTCCTCAAGGGAAATATCATCAAATACATCCCACCTTAACTCTTGTAACTCAGTTCCAACACAGGACGAATTCAAACGAAGAAACCCGTCTTTTCTTTCATTCTCCCAATTGTAGCCCACATATGCCATACCATTGGTCTCCCTCAAGCCCAAGATGTGCCATACGCCCCTAATCTAGATTTGGTGATGCTCGTGACTGGAGTTAAGGGCGTTATTCACCTACAAGTGATTATTCATCTTTAAACCATCCTCTGAACTTAATTTCCTTTTTAATTCTTTCTCTCCCTTTTCGTATGGGCCTTCTTGCTCTTATTGTTTCCTTTGCCATCATTCTTGGAGTGAATTAGATGATTAGACCTGATCCACCACATTTCAATACAAGGAAAGTCATTCCAACGCCAGAGTCACCGCTAATCGCCACGTAGGTGCACCCCTTTGTGCATTGCAACGAATCGGACTATAGCCTATGCCGTTTACACCAATTTCTCGAGGGAAATCTCGTCAAATGCATCCCACCTTAACCGTCTAGGTCAATTCTCTAGCATTGGACGAACTGACACAAAGAAACCTGTCTTTTATATCGTTCTTCCAATTGTTGCCTTAGATGTGTGCCGTACGCCCCTTATTTGGCCTTGCTGAAACTTGGAACCGGTGCTAAGAGCATTAATCAACTTACAAGCGATTACTCATGTCCAAACCATGTCTCACGCTGAATTTCGCTTTTAGTTCTTTCTCACCATTTTAATATGGACATTAATACTTTTATTGTTGTTTCCCATCATTCTTAGAGCGGAATAGAAGATTACACTTGATCCACCACATTTCAATATAAGGAAAGTCACTCCAATGCCACAGTCACCGTCAATCGCTACCTAGGCGCACCTCTATGTGCACTGCAACTAATCGAACTCTAGCCTATGTTGTTTACGCCATTTCCTCAAGGGAAATACCATCAAATACGTCCCAGCTTAACTATTGTAACTCAGTTTCAGCACAGGACGAATTCAATTGCTAAAACTCTTTTGTTTTATCATTCTCAATTCATCCTTGATGTTTTCTTCTTCGAATAATCATAGAATTTGTTGTGTTTATGGATTCAGTCATGCTTTTTCTATTGAATGGATTAGTTCTTTGATTATGTTTGGATCAATTATTTATCTAGATTGATTTAGTTTTTTGCTGCAATATCGCTTCGTGAGTATATTGTCGTCATTGGATTTTATCAATAGGGGTAGTAATTCACGTTTTTTAAAAGTGGTGAATGTTTTTTCAAAGGGTTACATTTGATTTAAATCTGGTTTATAAATCTATACCTTCCGATTGGGAATTGCGGGAATTGAGTTCCTAATTGAGTTATCCAATGAATTAAGAATAATTAAAATACCAGATTTGTGCAAGGGATTCCCGACGCTCTACTGTTTGTCAAATTTGAGTACTTTTTCTAGTAAGCACTTTGCTTCATTTGAATTTACATTTAAAATTAATCTTTTTTCTCTATTACTTATTTAATATTTTTTCTTTAGTTTCTTTGTTCCTCTTGCTATACTTTTAATTTGTCTCCCTATGGAATCGACACCCCAAAGCTGTGCTACAACTACCGCGTTATTCTTTGGGCGTAATCAAATTTTGGCGCCGTTGCCGGGGAGACGGTAGAAGAATTGTGAGATAGTTTTTCTTTTCAACAGTTTGTAAAGGCGGTAACTTCGTTCCCTATTTTAGCTTGCTGCATTTTTTTTTATTTTCTTTTTCTTTTTGTAGTTTTTTTTTAGTGTTGGGTTTTTCTCTACCTTGCATGCATAGATATAGAGACGCCTTGGGTCAGTTTGCTTGTAGACCTGTGTTAGAGTCAGAGTTTAATTTTTCTGATCATTTGTTTGATAATTCTCCTAATTTTGAGAAAATGAGTGAACATGAAGATCAACCCACTGGGACCCTTCAGGATTACCTCCACCCTACACACACAGCCACACCATCATGCATCATGTTTCCAGCTAATATTCGCCAATTGGATTTTAAAACAGGGATGATACAGTTACTCCCTACTTTTCATGGCTTGGAAAATGAAAATCTATATGTGCACATTAGGGAGTTTGAGGAAGTAGTTGCAACTTTTCATAGTCAAAATGCAACTGATGACATTATGAGACTTAAGTTCTTTCCTTTCTCTTTGAAGGATAGAGCTAAGAGTTGGCTATACTCTTTGAGACCATGATCTATTGGGTCATGGAATGAGATGACTCAGGTCTTTTTTAATAAATACTTTCCCCAACATAAGACCAATGCTTTAAAAAGGCAAATCTCCACCTTTGTACAAAAGGACAGTGAGACTTTGTATCAGTCTTGGGAGAGATTTAAGGAGCTATTGAGTATGTGTCCTCACCATGGGTATGAGAATTGGCGCTTAGTGAGCTATTTTTATGAGGGACTTACACCTAGAGAGCGTCAATTTGTGGAGATGATGTGTAATGGTGAGTTCTTACAGAAAGATCCTGATGAGGCCATAGAATACCTCAATGAGCTTGCTGAAAAATCTCACACTTGGACTGGACCTAGTGCTACTGAGAGCACAAATAGGTCACGACCTGCAGGAAACCTAAATGGTGGTGGAATTTACCATCTCAGGGAAGAAGATAACCTAAAAGCTAAGGTTGAGATGCTCACTAGAGAGCTAGAGGCGTTGAAGACTAAGGACTTAAAGCCAACACACGTGGCTAATCATGCAGAGTCTTTTGGACGATGTTTTGTGTGTGGTGGGGTAGATCACCTTGCCCAAGAGTGTCCCACATTTGCTGAGATGAGAGGGATGTATGAGGAACAATGTAATGCCTTAGGTATGTACATGAAGCCCGTTGCACCTTTCTCTGATACCTACAATCATGGGTGGCGTAATCACCCCAATTTTAGCTGGAAGTCTGAAAACCAACCGCCTGCACAACCCCTAGATCATATCCTGCACCATATCATGCACCTTCATCTTCTAGGAGTCCTTTAGAAGACACTTTGCATGCTTTTATTGAGGCACAGAGTAAAACTAATCAAAAGTTTGAATTTTTGATTATGCAGGTTGTTGAAGAAAACAAAGAGATAAAGAGTCATATATCCAAGATAATGAGCTCCTTGAGTGTGAATGAGCGTGGCAAGTTTCCTTCTCAAGCTCAATCCGCACCCCAAGGTCAGCATATGGCACAAAAAAAATTTAAAAGAAGTCAATGCCATTATGACAAGAAGTGGTAAGTCCTTACACATCCCAACAACTGATAAGCAAGAGGATGTTGAAGAGGAACAAAACAATGATAGCACCGAGTTCCCCAAGGATGCCGAGGTAATCAAGAATCCAGTTAAGGTACCATTTCCTCAAGCTTTAAAATCTGGTATGCGAACTTTGGATCCTAGTAATGAAATCTTGGAGAACCTCAGGCAGGTAAAGATTAACCTTACTCTTTTGCATGTTATTAAACAAGTTCCCACTTATGCAAAAGTTCTTAAAGATTTGTGTACAGTTAAGAGGAAGCACCATGTTAAGAAGACAGCATTTCTGACAGAGCAAGTTAGTGCTCTAATTGAGCAGCGAATTCCTCCTAAGTACAAGGATCCTGGTTGTCCAACCATTGCATGTAATATTGGGAATCATGAGTTTGGGGAAGCCTTGCTAGATCTAGGAGCTAGTGTTAATTTGATGCCTTATTCCATTTATTTGCAGCTTGGTTTGGGTGAAATTAAGCCTACTTCTGTCGTGCTTCAGTTGGCTGATCGTTCAATTAAGAAACCGAGGGGGATAGTTGAGGATGTTTTGATCCAAATTGACAAGTTTTATTATCCTGTTGATTTCTTAATTTTGGACACTCAATCAGTTGTTGAGTCTAACTCTAAAGTTCCTCTCATATTAGGTAGACCTTTCCTTGCTACGGCTAATGCACTTATAAATTGCAGGAATGGGTTGATGAAGTTATCTTTTGGAAACATGACCATGGAGGTCAACATTTTCCATATTGAGAAGCAGCCAACGGATGACGAGTGCCACCAAACGTATATGATTGATGCACTCATAGACAAGGGAGTTCACACAACTCATGATTTTGATCCCCTTGAATATTCCCTCGTGAATTCTGAGTTTAATACATCTGTTAGTGATTCATCTGATGTTATTGATATTTATGTTGTTTTTGATGAAACTCAAGATTATGGCACACAGGTTTGGCAACAGAAATTTCAGGAGTTGCCTAAGAAATGTGGAAAACAGATTCCTGTAAGTATGAAAGTACCAAGAGTTAAATTGAAATCTTTGCCTAAGTCTAAAGTCTATAAGGTTAAAATGAAAACGTTTCATGATAAAAATATTCTTAGGAAGAGGTTTAAACCTAATGACCGAATATGCTTATATGATTTTGGATCTCACAAGCACAAAGGAAAACTTCGGTTTAGGTGCACTGACCCATTTCTAGTGAAAAATGTTTTTGTAAATGGGGCGGTAGAAATAGAAGATCCTAGAGATGGTCGGATCTTTAAAGTAAATGGTCAACGCCTTAAAATATTAATTGATAGTCAAGTTTCGGAAGTGGAAGACATTCCACTTGTGGATCCAGTCTATCAACCTTGACCACACCACCAATATATGTGTTTCTTTATTTATTTTGTTTTGCTTTGTTTTGTTTTTGTTTTTTCTTATTTTCTTTCTTTTCCTTTTTGTTTGCTGTTGTTTTCTTTGTTTTTGATTGCAGGATAGTTTCATTTCGTCATTTCAGATTACCATCTTTGGAGTTTAGGGAGCTACCCATGTCACTCATCAGGTGTATTCTACCATTTTCAGTTACTCCCCATTCAATTTTGATTCTTAAACATTGAGGACAATGTTTCATTTAAGTTGGGGGGTGGTGGTGCAAATTCAGTATTTAAAATACTTGTTGGAACTCTGTGGCATATTTTCATGTGTCAATTTTTTTTTTAATTTGCATCACATGTGCATCATTTTCACATGTGTACTCATTCTCATTCATAGCCATCTTCGTGAATTCACCAAACCCACCAGATCATTTTTTGCTGAAACATTCACAGAATCCTTAATGCACTTATCCAAGTTTTGTGGTAAGATGGTGGTTTGACACATGTAGCTAGAGAACTCTTTTGCTTAAGTTTTCATGTGAGTTTGGAGAGGATTGAGAGCATACAAATGTAGTAAATTGTGATAAGCGTTCATTGATCTGTTGAATTGGGCACTTCTTTTGAGAATATCATTACATGGTTTGCAGTACGATAGGATTAACTTAGGATATACTTGGGATATGACGAAGGTCAACTTAGGATTAACGTTTGAACCTTTCAAGCTATCCTTTCCATCATAGACGCCTAGTAGCCAACTTTGAGCCAATAAAACACTTGTAACTTTTTCTTTTCATATGCCCATATCATCCATGCCTCTCCACATTGGAGTATAACCTATACACAGATTTTCTTACCCTTTTTACTTCCAAGTGTATACTAGGTGTGGAATTTGTATTTTCTTTCTTTAATTTTATCATTTTCAATTGAAAAAAACAGAGAAGAAGAAGACAACGGAAAAAAAGAGAAGAGTACAAGTTGCAAAGTGTTCAATTGAATGAGCTCCAACAAAAAAAAAAAAAAAAAAAAAAAGAAGTTGGTATAGATGGAAAGAATACAAAAGTGGCATGTGTTTGTCCATCAAATTGTTGAAAAAAAAAAAAAAGGAAGAAGAAGGAAAAGCATTATTATTTGATGATCTGAAAAGTTGGAGAGTATATTAAGTGAGAAGTGTGGTCTATTGAGATATTTAATAAAATTCCATTTGTATGTACTTGGAAGTTTTTGAATCCCTTTCATCCTTTTTTTTCATATAACCCCAAAATCAAGCCACATTACAACCTTTTGTGTTGACCATTCTGATCCTAAATAAGCTGTTGAAAAGATTGATGGAAGTTTCATTTGTTAGTGTTCCTATCATAAGATCAATGTTTGCTTGTTGCTTGTACATAATTGCCTAATTTTCCATGAGAGTGTATATACACCCATTGTCAACTCCATAGAGAGAGCCCTTACACGAAACACTATTATATCCGTGAGTTATGGAGTTGAACCTTTTGCTTAAGATGTTCTTGATGTTACATGTGTCAAGGTTAGTGGTACGATGGTTATGGCTTGGAGAACACACATACACTCTGTGGATTGCTATAGGTGGATTGATCTTGATGGGTTATTGGATTCCTTAGATTGTTTTGATATGTGAATCTGGAAAGTGTGACTTGATGGCCTTTATGTGTGATTTTCTTTGGTCTCTTTCGTTGTTTTGACATGAAAATTGCTAGGGACTAGCAAGGAGTAAGTTGGGGGTGTGATGAGTGTGCGAAAGTGCACTCTATATACCCTATTATTGGACTAAAATACTAAAATGTGAATAGAAATCATAGGAATTAATGTGTATTCTTAAATTGAATTTCTATTTACGTTGGGATACTCCTAAGCAGTTTTTTTATGTCTAATTTCAGAGTTTATAAAAGAGCAAGTCAAGCCCAGCCAAATTCAAAGGAGGATATTCATAGGGTTTGAGAGCAATTTGGAAGAAAAGAAAAAGAAAAAAATCACAAAATGAAACCACAAGAAGTTCAAGTCCGAAATTCGCTAGGAGATAGTCTGGACATACTTTAGTCATTTGACTATATCTTTTTACTCATATATCGGATTGATGCGATTCTTGATGCATTGGAAAGCTATCTTAAAGGGCTATAACTTTATCTCTAATATGGATTTCCAAATTCGAAATCCTAAAGGCTGTACGTGGCTGCCAAGATAAGTCCAAAAATTTAGGCGATTTTTTTATACGGAAATCAAGAGGACATTAGGGTTTCTTTCTTACCCTATATAAGCATATCATTAGCACGAAATGGAGAGGAGGAAGAGGCACAAGAGACAGATTTGAAGAGAGGAGAAAATCACTTCCATGGCCACCATTCGCTTCAGTTTTCTCTGGAGATTTTTATTGTCCATTATATTTATGGGTAACTAAATTCTCAAGTAGGGTTAGGGATGAACTTGCACATTAGATGGTATTTCTAATTTATTCTTCATTCATGTATTTGATATTCAATTGCTAAAACTCTTTTCTTTTATCATTCTCAATTCATCGTTGATGTTTTCTTCTCCGAATAATCATAGAATTTATTGTGTTTATGGATTCAGTCATGCTTTTTTTATTGAATGGATTAGTTCTTTGATTATGTTTGGATCAATTATTTATCTATATTGATTTAGTTTTTTGTTGCAATATCACTTCGTGAGTATATTGTCGTCATTGGATTTTATCAATAGGGGTAGTAATTCACGTTTTTTAAAAGTGGTGAATGTTTTTTCAAAGGGTTACATTTGATTTAAGTCTGGTTTATAAATCTATACCTTCCGATTGGGAATTGCGGGAATTGAGTTTCTAATTGAGTTATCCAATGAATTAAGAATAATTAAAATACCAGATTTGTGCAAGGGATTCCCGACGCTCTACTGTTTGTCAAATTTGAGTACTTTTTCTGTTAAGCACTTTGCTTCACTTGAATTTACATTTAAAATTAATCTTTGTTCTCTATTACTTATTTAATATTTTTTCTTTAGTTTCTTTGTTCCTCTTGCTATTCTTTTAATTTGTCTCCCTGTGGAATCGACACCCCAAAGCTGTGCTACAACTACCGCATTATTCTTTGGGCGTAATCAACCCTATGCCGTTTACACCATTTTCTTAAGGGAAATCTCAGTAAATGCATCACACCTTAGCCGTCGAAACACAGTTCTGGCATCGGACGAATTGATTCCAACAAACCCTTCTTTTCCTTCATTCATCCAATTGTAAGGCACAGATGCCATACCATCGGTTTCCCTCAAGCCCAAGACGTGCCATACTCCCCTTATCTTGCCTTGGTTAAGCTTGTAACCGGAGTTAAGGTCATTAATCAACCTACAACTGATTAGTCATCTCTAAACCATGTTTCAAGATTAATTTCCTTTTTAATTCTTTCTCACCGTTTTTATATGGATGTTAATACTTTTTTATAGTTGTTTCCCATAATTTTTAGAGCGGAATGGAAGATTACACTTGATCCACCACATTTCAATATAAGGAAAGTCACTCCAATGCCACAGTCATCGTCGATCGCCACCTAGGCGCACCTCTATGTGCACTGCAACTAATCGGACTCTAGCCTATGCTGGTTACGCCATTTCCTCAAGGGAAATATCATCAAATACATCCCACCTTAACTGTTGTAACTCAGTTCCAGCACAGGACGAATTCAAACGAAGAAACCCGTCCTTTCTTTCATTCTTCCAATTGTAGCCCACATATGCCACACCATTGGTTTCCCTCAATCCCAAGATGTGCCATACGCCCCTAATCTAGATTTGGTGATGCTTGTGACTGGAGTTAAGGGCATTATTCAACTACAAGTGATTATTCATCTTTAAACCATCCTCTGAACTTAATTTCCTTTTTAATTCTTTCTCTCCCTTTTCGTATGGGCCTTATTCCTCTTATTGTTTTCTTTGCCATCATTCTTGGAGTGAATTAGAAGATTAGACCTGATCCACCACATTTTAATACAAGGAAAGTCATTCCAACGCCAGAGTCACTGCCAATCGCCACCTACGTGCACCTCTTTGTGCATTGTAACGAATCGGACTATAGCCTATGCCGTTTACACCAATTTCTCGGGGGAAATCTCGTCAAATGCATCCCACCTTAACTGTCTAGCTCAATTCTCTAGCATTGGACGAACTAACACGAAGAAACCTGTCTTTTAAATCGTTCTTCCAATTGTAGCCTTAGATGTGTGCCGTACGCCCCTTATTCGGCCTTGGTGAAACTTGGAACCGGTGCTAAGGGCATTAATCAAGTTACAAGCGATTACTCATGTCTAAACCATGTTTCACGCTGAATTTCCCTTTTAGTTCTTTCTCACCATTTTAATATGGACATTAATACTTTTATTGTTGTTTCCCATCATTCTTAGAGTGAAATAGAATATTAGACTTGATAAACCACATTTCAACACAAGGAAAGTCGTTCCAACGCCCAAGTCACCGCCAAACGCCACCTAGGTGCACCTCCAAGTGCATTCCAACTAATCGGACTGTACCCTATGCGGTTTACACCATTTTCTCAAGGGAAATCTCAGTAAATGCATCACATCTTAGTCGTCGAAACACAGTTCTGGCATCGGACGAATCGACTCAAACAAACCCTTCTTTTCCTTCATTCATCCAATTGTAACGCACAGATGCCATACCATCGGTTTCCCTCAAGCCCAAGACGCGCCATACTCCCCTTATCTTGCCTTGGTTAAGCTTGTAACAGGAGTTAAGGTCGTTAATCAACTTACAAGTGATTAGTCATCTCTAAACCATGTTTCAGGATTAATTTCCTTTTTAATTCTTTCTCACCATTTTTATATGGATGTTAATACTTTTTTATAGATTTTCCCATAATTCTTAGAGCGGAATGGCAGATTACACTTGATCCGCCACATTTCAATATAAGGAAAGTCACTCCATTGCCACAGTCACCGTCGATCGCTACCTACGCGCACCTCTATGTGCACTGCAACTAATCGGACTCTAGCCTATGCTGTTTATGCCATGTCCTCAAGGGAAATATGATGAAATACATCTCACCTTAACTGTTGTAACTCAGTTCCAGCACAGGACGAATTCAAACGAAGAAACCCGTCTTTTCTTTCATTCTTCCAGTTGTAGCCCACATATGCCATACCATTGGTTTCCCTCAAGCCCAAGATGTGCCATATGCCCCTAATCTAGATTTGGTGATGCTTGTGACTGGAGGTAAGGGCATTATTCAACTTCAAGTGATTATTCATCTTTAAACCATCCTCTGAACTTAATTTCCATTTTAATTCCTTCGCTCCCTTTTCGTATGGGCCTTATTCCTCTTATTGTTTTCTTTGCCATCATTCTTGGAGTGAATTAGAAGATCAGACCTGATCCACCGCATTCCAATACAAGGAAAGTCATTCCAATGCCAGAGTCACCGCCAATCGCCACCTAGGTGCACCTCTTTGTGCATTGCAACGAATCGGACTATAGCCTATGCCGTTTACACCAATTTCTCGAGAAAAATCTTGTCAAATGCATCCCACCTTAACTGTCTAGCTCAATTCTCTAGCATTGGACGAACTGACATGAAGAAACCTGTCTTTGATATCGTTCTTCCAATTGTAGCCTTAGATGTGTGCCATACGCGCCTTATTTGGCCTTGGTGAAACTTGGAACCAGTGCTAAGGCCATTAATCAACTTACAAGCGATTACTCATGTCTAAACCATGTTTCAGGCTGAATTTCCCTTTTAGTTCTTTCTAAACATTTTAATATGGACATTAATACTTTTATTGTTGTTTCCCATCGTTCTTAGAGTGAAATAGAAGATTCGACTTGATAAACCACATTCCAACACAAGGAAAGCCGTTCCAACGCCCAAGTCAGTGCCAAAAGCCACCTAGGTGCACCTCAATTGTAACTAATCGGACTGTACCCTATGCCGTTTACACCATTTTCTCAAGGGAAATCTCAGTAAATGCATCACACCTTAGCCGTTGAAACTTAGTTCTGGCATTGGACAAATTGACTCAAACAAACCCTTCTTTTCCTTCATTCATCCAATTGTAACGCACAGATGCCATACCATCGGTTTGGCTCAAGCCCAAGACGCGCCATACTCCCCTTATCTTGCCTTGGTTAAGCTTGTAACAGGAGTTAAGGTCGTTAATCAACTTACAAGTGATTAGTCATCTCTAAACCATGTTTCAAGATTAATTTCCTTTTTAATTCTTTCTCACCATTTTTATATGGATGTTAATACTTTTTTATAGTTGTTTCCCATAATTCTTAGAGCGGAATGGAAGATTACACTCGATCCGCCACATTTCAATATAAGGAAAGTCACTCCAATGCCACAGTCACCGTCGATCGCTACCTACGCGCACCTCTATGTGCACTGCTACTAATCGGACTCTAGCCTATGCTGTTTATGCCATGTCCTCAAGGGAAATATGATCAAATACATCTCACCTTAACTGTTGTAACTCAGTTCCAGCACAGGACGAATTCAAACGAAGAAACCCGTCTTTTCTTTCATTCTTCCAATTGTAGCCCACATATGCCATACCATTGGTTTCCCTCAAGCCCAAGATGTGCCATATGCCCCTAATCTAGATTTGGTGATGCTTGTGACTGGAGGTAAGGGCATTATTCAACTTCAAGTGATTATTCATCTTTAAACCATCATCTGAACTTAATTTCCTTTTTAATTCCTTCTCTCCCTTTTCGTATGGGCCTTATTCCTCTTATTGTTTTCTTTGCCATCATTCTTGGAGTGAATTAGAAGATCAGACCTGATCCACCACATTCCAATACAAGGACAGTCATTCCAATGCCAGAGTCACCGCCAATCGCCACCTAGGTGCACCTCTTTGTGCATTGCAACGAATCAGACAATAGCCTATGCCGTTTACACCAATTTCTCGAGAAAAATCTTGTCAAATGCATCCCACCTTAACTGTCTAGCTCAATTCTCTAGCATTGGACGAACTGACATGAAGAAACCTGTCTTTGATATCGTTCTTCCAATTGTAGCCTTAGATGTGTGCCATACGCGCCTTATTTGGCCTTGGTGAAACTTGGAACCAGTGCTAAGGGCATTAATCAACTTACAAGCGATTACTCATGTCTAAACAATGTTTCAGGCTGAATTTCCCTTTTAGTTCTTTCTAACCATTTTAATATGGACATTAATACTTTTATTGTTGTTTCCCATCGTTCTTAGAGTGAAATAGAAGATTCGACTTGATAAACCACATTTCAACACAAGGAAAGCCGTTCCAACGCCCAAGTCAGTGCCAAAAGCCACCTAGGTGCACCTCAATTGTAACTAATCGGACTGTACCCTATGCCGTTTACACCATTTTCTCAAGGGAAATCTCAGTAAATGCATCACACCTTAGCCGTTGAAATTTAGTTCTGGCATTGGACTAATTGACTCAAACAAACCCTTCTATTCCTTCATTCATCCAATTGTAACGCACAGTTGCCATACCATCGGTTTCCCTCAAGCCCAAGACGTGCCATACTCCCCTTATCTTGCCTTGGTTAAGCTTGTAACCGGAGTTAAGGTCATTAATCAACTTACAACTGATTAGTCATCTCTAAACCATGTTCCAAGATGAATTTCCTTTTTAATTTTTTCTCACCATTTTTATATGGATGTTAATAGCTTTTTATAGTTGTTTCCCATAATTCTTAGAGCGGAATGGAAGATTACACTTGATCCACCACATTTCAATATAAGGAAAGTCACTCCAATGCCACAGTCACCGTCGATCGCCACCTAGGCGCACCTCTATGTGCACTGCAACTAATCGGACTCTAGCCTATGCTGTTTACGCCATTTCCTCAAGGGAAATATCATCAAATACATCCCACCTTAACTGTTGTAACTCAGTTCCAGCACAGGATGAATTCAAACGAAGAAACCCGTCCTTTCTTTCATTCTTCCAATTGTAGCCCACAAATGCCATACCATTGGTTTCCCTCAAGCCCAAGATGTGCCATACGCCCCTAATCTAGATTTGGTGATGCGTGTGACTGGAGTTAAGGGCATTATTCAACTACAAGTGATTATTCATCTTTAAACCATCCTCTGAACTTAATTTCCTTTTTAATTCTTTCTCTCCCTTTTCGTATGGCCTTATTCCTCTTATTGTTTTCTTTGCCATCATTCTTGGAGTGAATTAGAAGATTAGACCTGATCCACCATATTTCAATACAAGGAAAGTCATTCCAACGCCAGAGTCACCGCCAAACGCCACCTAGGTGCACCTCTTTGTGCATTGCAACGAATTGGACTATAGCCTATGCCATTTACACCAATTTCTCGGGGGAAATCTCGTCAAATGCATCCCACCTTAACCGTCTAGCTCAATTCTCTAGCATTGGACGAACTGACACAAAGACACCTGTCTTTTATATCGTTCTTCCAATTGTAGCCTTAGATGTGTGCCGTACGCCCCTTATTCGGCCTTGGTGAAACTTGGAACCGGTGCTAAGAGCATTAATCAACTTACAAGCGATTACTCATATCTAAACCATGTTTCACGCTGAATTTCCCTTTTAGTTCTTTCTCACCATTTTAATATGGACATTAATACTTTTATTGTTGTTTCCCATCATTCTTAGAGTGAAATAGAATATTAGACTTGATAAACCACAATTCAACACAAGGAAAGTCGTTCCAACGCCCAAGTCACCGCAAAACGCCACCTAGGTGCACCTCCATGTGCATTCATTTTCTGAAGGGAAATCTCAGTAAATGCATCACACCTTAGCCGTCGAAACACAGTTCTGGCATCGGACGAATTGACTCAAACAAACCCTTCTTTTCCTTCATTCATCCAATTGTAACGCACAGATGCCATACCATCGGTTTCCCTCAAGCCCAAGACGTGCCATACTCCCCTTACCTTGCCTTGGTTAAGCTTGTAACAGGAGTTAAGGTCATTAATCAACTTACAACTGATTAGTCATCTCTAAACCATGTTCCAATATGAATTTCCTTTTTAATTCTTCCTCACCGTTTTTATATGGATGTTAATACTTTTTTAGAGTTGTTTCCCATCATTCTTAGAGCGGAATAGAAGATTACACTTGATCCACCACATTTCAATATAAGGAAAGTCACTCCAATGCCAAAGTCACCGTCGATCGCCACCTAGGCGCACCTCTATGTGCACTGCAACTAATCAGACTCTAGCCTATGCTGTTTACACCATGTCCTCAAGGGAAATATCATCAAATACATCCCAACTTAACTGTTGTAACTCAGTTCCAGCACAGGACGATTCAAACGAAGAAACCCGTCTTTTCTTTCATTCTTCCAATTGTAGCCCACATATGCCATACCATTGGTTTCCCTCAAGCCCAAGATGTGCCATACGCCCCTAATCTAGATTTGGTGATGCTTGTGACTGGAGTGAAGGGCATTATTCAACTACAGGTGATTATTCATTTTTAAACTATCCTCTGAACTTAATTTCCTTTTTAATTCTTTCTCTCCCTTTTCTTATGGGCCTTATTCCTCTTATTGTTTTCTTTGCTGTCATTCTTGGAGTGACTTAGAAGATTAGACCTGATCCACCGCATTTCAATACAAGGAAAGTCATTCCAACGCCAGAGTCACCGCCAATTGCCACCTAGGTGCACCCCTTTGTGCATTGCAACGAATCGGACTATAGCCTATGCCGTTTACACCAATTTCTCGAGGGAAATCTTGTCAAATGCATCCCACCTTAACCGTCTAGCTCAATTCTCTAGCATTGGACGAACTGACACGAAGAAACCTGTGTTTTATATCGTTCTTCCAATTGTAGCCTTAGATGTGTGCCATACGCATCTTATTTGGCCTAGGTGAAACTTGGAACCGGTGCTAAGGGCATTAATCAACTTACAAACGATTACTCATGTTTAAACCATGTTTCACGCTGAATTTTCCTTTTAGTTCTTTCTCACCTTTTTAATATGGACAATAATACTTTTATTGATTTTTCCCATCATTCTTAGAGTGAAATAGAAGATTAGACTTGATAAACCACATTTCAACACAAGGAAAGTCGTTCCAATGCCCAAGTCACCGCCAAACGCCACCTAGGTGCACCTGCTTGTGCATTCCAACTAATCGGACTGTACCCTATGCCGTTTACCCCATTTTCTAAAAGGAAATCTCAGTAAATGCATCACACCTTAGCCGTCGAAACTCAGTTCTGGCATTGGACGAATTGACTCAAACAAACCCTTCTTTTCCTTCATTCATCGAATTGTAACGCACAGATGCCATACCATCAGTTTCCCTCAAGCCCAAGACGCGCCATACTCCCTATATCTTGCCTTGGTTAAGCTTGTAACCGGAGTTAAAGTCATTAATCAACTTACAAGTGATTAATCATCTCTAAACCATGTTTCAAGATTAATTTCCTTTTTAATTCTTTCTCACCGTTTTTATATGGATGTTAATACTTTTTTATAGTTGTTTCCCATCATTCTTAGAGCGGAATAGAAGATTACACTTGATCCACCACATTTCAATATAAGGAAAGTCACTCCAATGCCAAAGTCACCGTCGATCGCCACCTAGGCGCACCTCTATGTGCACTGCAACTAATCGGACTCTAGCCTATGCTATTTACGCCATGTCCTCAAGGGAAATATCATCAAATACATCTCACCTTAACTATTGTAACTCAGTTCCAGCACAGGATGAATTCAAACGAAGAAACCCGTCTTTTCTTTCATTCTTCCAATTGTAGCCCACATATGGCATACCGTTGGTTTCCCTCAAGCCCAAGATGTGCCATACGCCCCTAATCTAGATTTGGTGATGCTTGTGACTGGAGTTATGGGCATTATTCAACTACAAGTGATTATTCATCTTTAAACCATCTTCTGAACTTAATTTCCTTTTTAATTCTTTCTCTCCCTTTTCGTATGGGCCTTATTCCTCTTATTGTTTTCTTTGCCATCATTCGTGGAGTGAATTAGAAGATTCGACCTGATCCACCTGATGAGTGTGCGAAAGTACACTCTATATACCCTATTATTGGACTAAAATGCTAAAATGTGAATAGAAATTATAGGAATTAATGTGTATTCTTAAATTGAATTTCTATTTACGTTGGGATACTCCTAAGCAGTTTTTTTATGTCTAATTTCAGAGTTTATAAAAGAGCAAGTCAAGCCCAGTCAAATTCAAAGGAGGACATTCATGGGGTTTGAGAGCAATTTGGAAGAAAAGAAAAAGAAAAAAAAAATCACAAAATGAAACCACAAGAAGTCCAAGTTCGAAATTCGCTAGGAGACAGTCTGGACATACTTTAGTGTTTTGACTGTATCTTTTTACTCATATATCGGATTGATACGATTCTTGGTGCATTGGAAAGATATCTTAAAGAGATATAACTTTGTCTCTAATAAGGATTTCCAAATTCGAACTCCTGAAGGCTGTACGTGGCTGCCAAGATAAGTCCTAAAATTTAGGCCATTTTTTTATGCGGAAATCAAGAGGACATTAGTGTTTCTTTCTTACCCTATATAAGCATATCATTAGCACGAAATGGAGGGGAGGAAGAGGCAAAAGAGGCATATCTGAAGAGTGGAGAAAATCACTTCTATGGCCACCGTTCGCTTCAGTTTTCTTTGGAGATTTTTGTTGTCCATTATATTTATGGGTAACTAAATTCTCAAGTAGGGTTAAGGATGAACTTGCACATTAGATGGTATTTCTAATTTATTTTTAATTCATGTATTTGATCTTCAATTGCTAAAACTCTTTTGTTTTATCATTCTCAATTCATCGTTGATGTTTTCTTCTCCGAATAATCATAGAATTTATTGTGTTTATGGATTCAGTCATGCTTTTTCTATTGAATGGATTAGTTCTTTGATTATGTTTGGATCAATTATTTATCTATATTGATTTAGTTTTTTGCTGCAATATTGCTTCCTGGGTATATTGTCGTCATTGGATTTTATCAATAGGGGTAGTAATTCACGTTTTTTAAAAGTGGTGAATGTTTTTTCAAAGGGTTACATTTGATTTAAGTCTGGTTTATAAATCTATACCTTCCGATTGGGAATTGCGGGAATTGAGTTCCTAATTGAGTTATCCAATGAATTGAGAATAATTAAAATACCAGATTTGTGCAAGGGATTCCCGACGCTCTACTGTTTGTTAAATTTGAGTACTTTTTCTGTTAATCACTTTGCTTCACTTGAATTTACATTTAAAATTAATCTTTGTTCTCTATTACTTATTTAATATTTTTTCTTTAGTCTCTTTGTTCCTCTTGCTATTCTTTTAATTTGTCTCCCTGTGGACTCAACACCCCAAAGCTGTGCTACAACTACCGCGTTATTCTTTGGGCGTAATCACCACTGCATTTCAATACAAGGAAAGTCATTCCAACGCCAGAGTCACCGCCAATCGCCACCTAGGTGCACCTCCTTGTGCATTGCAATGAATCGGACTATAGCCTATGCCGTTTACACCAACTTCTCGAGGGAAATCTCGTCAAATGCATACCACCTTAACCGTCTAGCTCAATTCTCTAGCATTGGACGAACTGACCCAAAGAAACCTGTCTTTTATATCGTTCTTGCAATTGTAGCCTTAGATGTGTGCCATACGCACCTTATTTGGCCTTGGTGGAACTCAGAACCGTAGCTAAGGGCATTAATCAACTTACAAGCGATTACTCATGTCTAAACCATGTTTCACGCTGAATTTCCCTTTTAGTTCTTTCTCACCATTTTAATACGGACATTAATACTTTTCTTGTTGTTTCCCATCATTCTTAGAGTGAAATAGAAGATTAGACTTGATAAACCACATTTCAACACAAGGAAAGTCGTTCCAATGCCCTTGTCACCGCTAAACGCCACCTAGGTGCACCTCTATGTGCATTCCAACTAATCGGACTGTACCTTATGCCGTTTACCCCATTTTCTAAAGGGAAATCTCAGTAAATGCATCACCTTAGCCCTCGAAACTCAGTTCTGGCATTGGACGAATTGCCTCAAACAAATCCTTCTTTTCCTTCATTCATCCAATTGTAATGCACAGATGGCATACCATCGGTTTCCCTCAAGCCCAAGACGCGCCATACTCCCCTTATCTTGCCTTGGTTAAGCTTGTAACCGGACTTAAGGTAATTCATCAACTTACAAGTGATTAGTCATCTCTAAATCATGTTTCAGGATTAATTTCCTTTTTAATTCTTTCTCACCGTTTTTATATGGATGTTAATACTTTTTTATAGTTGTTTCCCATCATTCTTAGAGTGGAATAGAAGATTACACTTGATCCACCACATTTCAATATGAGGAAAGTCAGTCCAATGCCAAAGTCACCGTCGATCGCCACCTAGGCGCACCTCTATGTGCACTACAACTAATCAGACTCTAGCCTATGCTGTTTATGCCATGTCCTCAAGGGAAATATCATCAAATACATCTCACCTTAACTGTTGTAACTCAGTTCCAGCACAGGACGAATTCAAACGAAGAAACCCGTCTTTTCTTTCATTCTTCCAATTGTAGCCCACATATGCCATACCATTGGTTTCCCTCAAGCCCAAGATGTGCCATACGCCCCTAATCTAGATTTGTTGATGCTTGTGACTGGAGTAAAGGGCATTATTCAACTACGAGTGATTATTCATCTTTAAACTATCCTCTGAAATTAATTTCCTTTTTAATTCTTTCTCTCACTTTTCGTATGGCCCTTATTCCTCTTATTGTTTTCTTTGCCGTCATTCTTGGAGTGAATTAGAAGATTAGACCTGATCCACCGTATTTCAATACAAGGAAAGTCATTCCAACGCCAGAGTCACCGCCAATCGCCACCTAGGTGCACCTCTTTGTGCATTGCAACGAATCGGACTATAGCCTAAGCCGTTTACACCAATTTCTCGAGGAAAATCTCGTCAAATGCATCCCACCTTAACCGTCTAGCTCAATTCTCTAGCATTGGACGAAACGACACGAAGAAACCTGTCTTTTATATCGTTCTTCCAATTGTAGCCTTAGATGTGTGCCGTACGCCCCTTATTCGCCCTTGGTGAAACTTGGAACCGGTGCTAAGGCCATTAATCAACTTACAAGCGATTACTCATGTCTAAACCATGTTTCACGCTGATTTTCCCTTTTAGTTATTTCTCACCATTTTAATATGGACATTAATACTTTTATTGTTGTTTCCCATCATTCTTAGAGTGAAATAGAAGATTAGACTTGATAAACCACATTTCAACACAAGGAAAGTCGTTCCAACGCCCAAGTCACCGCCAAACGCCACCTAGGTGCACCTCCATGTGCATTCCAACTAATCGGACTGGACCCTATGCCGTTTACACCATTTTCTAAAGGGAAATCTCAGTAAATGCATCACACCTTAGCCATCGAAACTCAGTTCTGCCATTGGACGAATTGACTCAAACAAACCCTTCTTTTTCTTCATTCATCCAATTGTAACGCACAGATGCCATACCATCGGTTTCCCTCAAGCCCAAGATGCGCCATACTCTCCTTATCTTGCCTTGGTTAAGCTTGTCACCGGAGTTAAGGTCATTAATCAACTTATAAGTGATTAGTCATCTCTAAACCATGTTTCAAGATTAATTTCCTTTTTAATTCTTTGTCACCGTTTTTATATGGATGTTAATACTTTTTTATAGTTGTTTCCCATCATTCTTAGAGCGGAATAGAAGATTACACTTGATCCACCATATTTCAATATAAGGAAAGTCACTCCAATGCCAAAGTCACCGTCGATCGCCAACTAGGCGCACCTCTATGTGCACCACAACTAATCAGACTCTAGCCTATGCTGTTTATGCCATGTCCTCAAGGGAAATATCATCAAATACATTCCACTTTAACTGTTGTAACTCAGTTCCAGCACAGGACGAATTCAAACGAAGAAACCCGTCTTTTCTTTCATTCTTCCAATTGTAGCCCACATATGCCATACCATTGGTTTCCCTCAAGCCCAAGATGTGCCATACGCCCCTAATCTAGATTTGGTATTGCGTGTGACTGGAGTTCAGGGCATTTATTCAACTACAAGTGATTATTCATCTTTAAACCATCCTCTGAACTTAATTTCCTTTTCAATTCTTTCTCTCCCTTTTCGTATGGGCCTTATTCCTCTTATTGTTTTCTTTGCCATCATTCTTGGAGTGAATTGAATTAGAATATTAGACTTGATTCCCCACATTTGAATACAAGGAAAGTCATTCCAACGCCAGAGTTACCACCAATCGCCACCTAGGTGCACCTCTTTGTGCATTGCAACGAATCGGACTATAGCCTATGCCGGTTACACCAATTTCTCGAGGGAAATCTCGTCAAATGCATCCCACCTTAACCGTCTAGCTCAATTCTCTAGCATTGGACGAACTGACACGAAGAAATCTGTCTTTTATATCGTTCTTCCAATTGTAGCCTTAGATGTGTGCCATACGCCCCTTATTTGGCCTTGGTGAAACTTGGAACCGGTGCTAAGGGCATTAATCAACTTACAAGAGATTACTCATGTCTAAACCATGTTTCACGCTGAATTTCCCTTTTAGTTCTTTCTCTCCATTTTAATATGGACATTAATACTTTTATTGTTGTCTCCCATAATTCTTAGTGTGAAATAGAAGATTAGACTTGATAAACCACATTTCAACACAAGGAAAGTCGTTCCAACGCCCATGTCACCGCCAAACGCAACCTAGGTGCACCTCCATGTGCGTTCCAACTAATCGGACTAGATCCTATGCCGTTTACACCATTTTCTAAAGGAAAATCTCAGTAAATGCATCGCACCTTAGCCGTCGAAACTCAGTTCTGGCATTGGACGAATTGACTCAAACAAACCCTTCTTTTCCTTCATTCATCCAATTGTAACGCACAGATGCCATACCATCGGTTTCCCTCAAGCCCAAGTCGCGCCATACTCCCCTTACCTTGCCTTGGTTAAGCTTGTAACAGGAGTTAAGGTCATTAATCAACTTACAAGTGATTAATTTCTTTTGTAATTCTTTCTCACCGTTTTTATATGGATGTTAATACTTTTTTATAGTTGTTTCCCATCATTCTTAGAGCGGAATAGAAGATTACACTTGATCCACCACATTTCAATATAAGGAAAGTCAGTCCAATGCCAAAGTCGCCGTTGATCGCCACCTAGGTGCACCTCTATGTGCACTGCCACTAATCGTACTTGAAATTCCCAATGTACCCCTGTAAAACCACGAAATTGTGTACCAATTTCCTTGAACAAATACGTTAGATCTCAATTGTAAAGATTATGAAATGAATCAAATACTTTAAAATAAATAATCAAACTTGCAAGACACAACGATTGGTTACGAAGGGAAACCCTTTAAAGAACTCTTTAAAGGTAAAACCCTACGGGGCAGCCAAACCCAGGAAAGTCAATCTCATTATTTGAAGAACAATTACAAGTAATAATCAATTACAAAACCTTTGCAATTCGACTCTCTTACTTGCCTAGACAAACGACCCGTTTGTCTTCTACCACAGTAGCAGCCAGAACCTCTGGCGATCTTCAAATGTTGACCTCCCTTCTGGAACTCCAAAGGCTGAAACCCAATCGATGTTGCTTCGCACTCAAAGCACGATCACACTCAAGAAGATATGAAAATTCCCATGAAAATTCTCAAGAGAATTTTCTCTCATAAACACACAGAATCTCCTCTGTAAAATTCGTGGCTTGAAGTCCTTGAAGAGATACAAAACCGAATCCCCTTTAAATAGAAGATCTGAAAAGAGTTCTAGTTGCAGTAGGACTCTGCTGACGGTTAGCAACAGATGCGAAAACGCGTCCCGACGGACTGCTAACATTTCGTGATAACTTCTTTTGATATAGACTAAACTCTGATCAGATTTCTTCTGGATAAGTGTAATGCTATCAGAACTCGATTTTGACTTCAGGGACTTATCTAAACAACTCCTAATATTTCTAGATAGACTCAACATTGTTTAGATATAAATCAATAATTATTTTTACATTCATCCAACAATAATAAATAATATGATAAGATAAGCCTTATCATTCACTCATCTAATCCTAGCCATCTCCCCCTTTGGCGGATTGATGACGAAACCAGTTTGATGAATGTAAATTCTCTGAAAATATGTCAACTATCAAATCACAAGAAGTATAGAAGATTATAAAGAGTTGTGATTTAATAAAACCAGAATGGTCAGTTAGCCTAATCAAAATACATGCCAAATTGTATCTGCATTACAGTCCAAAAAAAATAACATGATAAGTTTTTCAAGTGTACTCCCCCTTTGATGCTGCTGCTCCCCCTCAAACTTTTCTCCCCCTTTTTGTCAACAATCAGCCATGGAGGTCTATATTTCCTCGTCAATCTGCTACGCTTGCCATAATGTGTTGGACATCCAAGGACAGTTGAACTAGTTGATCATTCGCTTGTACAAAATCAGAGCGTACTACAGCCAATTGTTGCTCCAACTTGGACTGACTGGCCTCCCACTTAGCTGTGAAGCTATCCATCTTCTGAGATAACAAAGAGATTTGCTCAAGAAGTTGAGAGGTGGGGATGGATGGTTCAGGTGGAGAGGATGCTGACTCAGTAGTGAGGGGGTGCTTTTTGGTGATGACAGCTGCTGATTTAACCACGATTAAGGCAGAAATAGGCCCGGGCAGCTTCATGGTGGGTTCATTTGCTCGAAGTGACACTTTTGCAATCATGGCCAATTTAGTAATTAGACTTCCAAAGGGGAGATTTAACTCTTTTTCTACATGTGAATGATGAATAATATCAATGACATGTCGTGGAAAATCAATAGACACACCAGTAGCAAGAGCATACATAAAATAAGCTCTTTCTAGAGAAATTTCAGTGTGACGACTAATGGGCTAGAGATTGGTCAAGACTATTTTGGCCAGGAGCCGATACTGAGGAAGCATATTGTGAAGAGGCAGTCTGTGTGTCTTGGCAGTCCATTTGGGGCCAGTGAGACCAACAAACAGATTGCGCATTACAGTCTTGGTTGGGGCTCCCATGCCCTTATATGGATATAGAGGGGATTCCACCTCAGGAAGAGTAAATAGATTGCGGAGAATAGCAGGAGATACCTCAATCTGAATCCCGCGAACAGTAAAGATGATGCTATGATCATCTAAATTGAAGTGGGCTATATTGGAATAAAATTCCCGGACCACCTCAACACAAGGTGTAGGAAGGGCATGAGTGAGCTTCTCCCATCCTCTTTCAATGAATATATGGCGGATAATTTGGAAGTCATCCGAAGGAAAGTCATGGATGCTTACCTCCCGTTCACCCAAGACGGGTCTCTTGGAAAAGGTATGTCTATAGGCATTCTCGGCTTCAATGGAGGTGAAGCGATCAGTAGGTGCTTCTGTGGGCACAGGAATAGATTGTGATGGAGATGGAGGAGGGGCAGAAGTGTCGCCTAATTGCATTGGTTCAAGTAACGGAACATCCTCATTGGAAGAGTGCTCGGATGGCACCGGAGTAGTGATCTTTTTGCGTTTGGCCCGTTCTTTGAATCTCATCTGAATCAGTACAAGAATCAAGTTTAGAAAGTAAATTTTCAAAACTTTTTAGAGAATAAGAATAGATAAAAAAATATTAAAGGTTGGTTTGGGTTGTTTTTTTTTTTTTTTATAAGTTTGAAAGATGATAACAACCCAAAAACAATATGTGCATAAAACCTTACTATGTATAGATAAGAAAGAGTTGTCCTAACAAGTGGCCAAAACAAAATAGAGATGAGTCAGGAAAAAACACAAACACTTGGTGTGCACCCGTGGAGAATAAAAACAGAGAAGCCGTGTGCAATGGAGCGTTGTCCTCAATACATGTATATAATGGGAAGAATCAATACAATCAATCCATTTCCGAGTAGTGCAGCTCAACCAAATAACCAAGATTCAAAAAAAAAATAAAACCCTTCACAAAAAAAAAAAAAAACTGTAGAGCTCAACATACCGAAACTTGAGAGAAAAAAAATTAAAAAAAAAACAGAGGATCCAAGAATACTTACCTTGAAGATGGAAGGAGGAAGACTGAGAGTGGAAAGAGCACCATTTATGGAGGATTGGGGGAAGGAAGCAAGCTGCCGTGATAATGGGTAAGGGGATGCTTATGAGGATCGGGCTGAGTGTAGGGGACAAAGGGCAAGAGGTATGCTAAAAAGAAGACCCCCCCCCCCCCTGGTGCACGTGCTGGACCAAAGAGTCCAATTAGGACTTCTACACTTAGACATAAAAGACCCGATACATGTATGCAACACACTGGGAACCTTTTTCTTCTTTTTTTTTTTAAAAAAAAATTAAATAAAAAGGAACACCAGAACAAAGAAAAAAAAACCATATATTTTATAATTTAGAAAAAGATTTGTTTTTTTTTTGTTTTGTTTTATATAACAAAAGATAACATGCCTAAAAACATCTTAGTTTAATCATGTCAGAATATACCAAAAAAAATTTCAATAATCCTTAGCATACTCATGTTTGCAACAGTCCCTTTTTGGATATTCACTCCTCATAGAATCAGTAATGCCAAAGTTCATGTGAGTGTGTGAGTGAGTATACTTATATCATAGCATGTTATGAGCTTTCCCCCCTTTTTTTTTTTTGTTTGTTGCTCTCTTTTGTGTTATATTTTTTCTGTGATACCTTTGTTTAAACAAAGATAAATTTTTTTTTCTATTTTTTTTAAAAAAAGAGGCTCTCAAGAGTTTGTTTCTTGACCTTAAAAGTCAAACTTTATGCTAGGGCCTAGGTACATAGGCATCTCCTCCAAACACTAGTTTGTACACCTCCTTTGTTCATGTTGGTTGCTCATCTTTTTCCATAATGATTGGAGCAACAATTTTTTCTGTAAGAACTCAAGGTGATAGATTCGTGTGGGGTGTTTGTCTTTTTCCGCAATGAATAAACACCAACTTTTTCTATATGGATCACTCTTTGTGTTTGGCAAGAAGAGAGCTCTTTAAAGAAGTACTAGGTTCAACTAGTATTAGTCAATTCAAGGCATGAACTCCCTCTTTGATGAGCATCATTTTTTAAAAAAAAAAAAACAGATTAATTATAGGATGCTTACATATAGTTTCCTCACAGTGCATATAGATGAACTTTGCCAAAAAGACCTATAGGGTTAGTACACTTAAAGAAAACTGCACAAAGAGAAGTAATACATAAGATCAGAAAATTTTTAAAGCAATTCCATACATGCTCAAACTGTGATGTAACAACCATGTACCTTAAAGAAAAACACAACCCAATTTTGTTTTTATAAGTTTTTTTTTTATTTAAACAGAAAAACTGAAACATTTATGCTTTTAAAGAAAGGAAAAAAAACTGGAAGAAAATATCCTAAACTAGTAGGATAGAAAACTCTCACTTGGGATCACATATACCAATGGCTTTTCGTAAAAACTCAAATCTAAGTCCATCCAAAGGTTTAGTAAACAAGTCAGCCAGTTGATGTTCAGTAGGCACATGTTCCAAGGATATTATTTTAGACTCAACCAAGTCTCTTATAAAATGATGTCTAATATCAATGTGCTTGGTTCGAGAATGCTGGACAGGATTTTTGGAAATACTTATAGCACTTGAATTATCACAATATATTGTCATAGTGTCTTGAGAAAAACCATAATCATCAAGCATTTTTTTCATCCATAATAGCTGAGTACAACAGCTCCCTGCAGCTATGTATTCAGCTTCAGCAGTAGATAAAGAAATGGAATTTTGCTTTTTACTCATCCAAGCTACAAGATTTCCACCTATATAAAAACACCCACCCGTAGTACTTTTCCTATCATCAGCATTCCCAGCCCAATCAGCATCCGAATAGCCAACAAGTGTAAGATTAGTGTCTTTTGAGTACCATATCCCATAATCAACAGTGGCATTAAGGTATTTTATGATTCTTTTTACTGCAGTAAGATGGGATTCTTTAGGATTAGCTTGAAATCTAGCACATACACCAACACTGAAAGCTATATCAGGTCTACTTGTTGTAATATATAAAAGACTTCCTATCATGCTTCTATAAAGAGTGGGATCAATATTTTTACCTGTGGAGTCATTGCTGATTTTCACTGAAGTGCTCATGGGAGTCCGAGCATTGCTTTTTCCTTCCATTTCAAATTTTTTAACAAGATCTCTTGCATATTTAGATTGTGAAATAAATATTCCTTCTTTACATTGTTTTACTTGAATACCCAAGAAGAAATTTAACTCACCAATCATACTCATCTCAAATTCAGATTTCATTTCATTTGCAAAGTTATAAGCAAGAGATTCAAGTGTTGCTCCAAAAACAATATCATCAACATATATTTGAGCAATTAAGAGTTGTTTACCTGATCTTCTTATGAATAAAGTCCTATCAGCTTGTCCTCTAACAAAGTCATGATCAAGTAAGTAGGCAGTTAACCTTTCATACCAAGCTCGAGGTGCTTGTTTTAGTCCATACAGCGCCTTCTTCAACCTGTAGACATATTCAGGGTAGAGATGATTAATAAATCCTTTTGGTTGGTGGACATATACCTCTTCTTGTAATACTCCATTTAGGAAGGCACTCTTGACATCCATTTGATATAATTTGAAGTCTAGATGATAGGCAAGTGCTAGTAGAATGCGAACAGATTCTAGCCGGGCCACAGGAGCAAATGTTTCATCAAAATCAATCCCTTCTACTTGTGTGTAACCTTGTGCAACCAGCCTTGCTTTATTTCTCACAATAGTACCATGCTCATCGGATTTGTTCTTAAAGATCCACTTAGTCCCAATTATGTTATAATTTTCTGGTTTAGGAACTAACTCCCATACATCATTTCTAGTAAATTGATGGAGTTCTTCATGCATGGTGTTGACCCAACTTTCATCATTTAGTGCTTCCTCGACTTTCTTGGGTTCAACCTGTGACAAATAATACACAAAAGAAACCTGATTTAGTACTCTTCTTCTAAGCCTCATACCTCCATCTAGCTCACCGAGAATGTTTTCTTTAGGATGATTTTGAGTGATTCTTGAAGAAAGTTCTTTGATTTGTGGATTTTGTGGTGTTTCCTCTATATTATCTTCCTCATTTTGCACTTGTGAGTCTTCTTCACTGGTCTGCCCCAGTTCCTTCATGGTAGTTTCTGCTGAAATGTCATCCACAACTACGTTAATTGATTCCATAACAGATTGTGTACGTAAGTTGTAAACTCTATAAGCCTTACTATTGGAGGAATAGCCAAGAAACAATCCCTCATCACTTTTGCTTTCAAATTTATGATTGTTTTCTCTGTCTTTCAGGATATAACACTTGCTATCAAAAATTCTGAAATACTTTACCGTAGGCCTTTTATTTTTCCACAAACCGTAAGGTGTTTGATTGGTGCCGGGTCTTAGAACTACTCGATTCAAGATATGATTTGTTGTATTCACAGCTTCTCCCCAAAAATATAAAGCCATCTTCTTGTTGCTTAACATTGTTCGTGCCATTTCTTGGATTGCTCTATTTTTCCTTTCCACCACTCCATTTTGTTGTGGAGTGATAGGTGCAGAAAATTCTTGGTGTATTCCCTGTTCATCACAAAAAGAAGTAAAATTAGTATTCTCAAATTCTCGACCATGATCACTGCGTATTCTAGAGATAGAAACTTCCTTCTCTATTTGTAGTTTCTTGAATAGCTTTTTGGCAAGATCAAAAGCTTCAGATTTTTCTCTTAAGAGCATTATCCATGTGAACCTTGAAAAATCATCTACAATCACCATGATATACTTCTTTCCTCCAAGACTCTCAGTTTGTGTTGGACCCATCAAATCCATATGCAATAGCTCAAGAGGCCGAGAGGTAAGAATATGAGAAATCTTCTTGTGTTGGGCTCTAGTTTGCTTTCCTTCTTGGCATGCTCCACACACTATTTTCTTCACTTTTATTACCTTGGGCAGTCCATCAATAATTTTTCTTTTTGAGATTTTTGACAAATTTTTAAAATTAATATGCCCAAGGCGTTGATGCCATAATTCAGCTTCATCAAGTGTGACTCTATGACATTTCTCCAATGGTTTTGGAGAAATTCCATAACAATTGTCTGTAGTTCTAGTACCTTTTAAGACCCATTCTCCACCTTTATCATATAGGTTGCACGCATCTTTTGAAAACTGCACAGAAAAATTATTGTCACAAAACTGACTAATGCTAAGTAAATTAGCTTTCAAACCATTAACAAATAAAACATCATGCAACACAGGTAGTCCTGGTATTTCAATACTCCCTTTCCCTTCTATGACAGCCTTGCTCCCATCTCCAAAAGTCACGGTGCCTCCATGAGATGTTTCAATTTTTTTGAATAAGTTTTTGTCTCCAGACATGTGCCTAGAACAGCCGCTGTCCAGGTACCACATACAATCTTCCATTGATTTCAGTGCTGTGTGAGCAACAAGACATGCTGGATCTTTCTTTCTCACCCATTTTGTCTTGAGTATTGACTTATGTTTTTCTTTGTTTTGAAGGCACATATCTGCTAGTTCCCCAAGCTTAAGATTTATGAGATTGATTTGTTGACTTATGTCATCAACTTGAGTCTATAGGCTCTTCTCTTTTCTTTTTCCTTCAAATTTCTGCACTTGATTCATGTTAAAACAATGTGGTCTTATATGACCTATTACTCCACACTTATGACATGTAGGGACAAATTTATCATGCAGATTTTTTGAATAAACTGGCTTAAGTTCAGCATGATTTTGAAAACTCTTACCTTGACTTCCTTTAACAAAAACAATACCTTTGGAGGTTGTAGCAGCGGATGATGAGGCATATTTTTCTTTTCCTTTAGAAGTCGTGTACCCTAGACCAGTTCTGTCACTATTCATTTTTTGAAAACTCAACATTTCTTCTAATTTTTGTGTTGCTGTTTTTTCTTCAACCTTTTTCAATTCTTTTTCTAGTGCAATATTTTGATTTTCTAACCTGGCTATTTCACTCTCAGAGACTTTTAAAGCTTCAGACATGTTGTTTTTCTCACTTTCCATATCAGTGAACTTCTTATACAACTTCTTGTTGAGTTTCTTTAATTTGATCACTTCTTCACACACATCATTGTAAGCCTCCTGTAATCTCAGTTCTTGATCAGCCTCAACAATTGATACATTTGAATCACTGTACTCACAACTACTTTCAGATTTGGTCAGTGTAATATCAGGAAAATCATTCACAATAGTAGAGAAAGCCATAAAAGATTTTTCATCATCAGAGGATGAGTTTGAACTTTCAGAATCTGAAATATCACTAAGTGTGACATTCAATGCTTTCCCTTTGTTTTTCTTGAAGTTTGGACATTCAACTCTTATATGACCATACCCAGAACATTCATGACACTGAACTTTATCCTTTTTCTCAGTTTTTTCTTTTTTCCAATTTTTAGATTCATTTTTCTTAGAAAAAATATTTTTTCCTCGTTTTTGTTTACCATTTTCTCTATTAAACATGAACTTTCTGAATTTTCTAGCAAGTAAAGCAATCTCTTCATCATTCAGACTTTCTTCATCAGAAATATTTTTATAATTTTCTTCTATAGTCTTTAAAGCAATGGACTTACCTTTTCTTGTTTGAGGAAGTGAAGATTCATATGTTTGCAAAGACCCTACCAGTTCTTCTACCTTTCTTGCATCCAGATCTTTACTTTCTTCAATTGCAGTAACTTTAGGTCGAAATCTTTCAGGTAAAGACCTTAGAATCTTTCTTAAAACTCTTGAATCTTCCACCTTTTCTCCAAGATTAAACCTGGAATTCACAATATCATTTAGTTTAGAATAAAAATCATCAAAACTTTCCTCTTCCAGCATTTTAATCTCCTCAAATTTAGAAGTTAACAATTGTAATTTTGAGTTCTTCACAATTTTTGTTCCTTCATGTGTAACCTCCAGGATATCCCATGCCTCTTTAGCAATCTCACACATGGAGATTCTCTTAAATTCTTCTGGAGATACAGCCATGAATATAGCATTCAGCCCCTTGCTATTCCAATTACAGTTGGTGATTTCTTCTTTCGTCCAATCATCAATATTTGTTTCTGGTCTGATCCAACCTCGTACAACCGCGTTCCATACTCGCTCATCCAATGATTTGAGAAAGGCTCGCATGCGTACTTTCCAATATGCATAATTTTCACCATTGAAGTGCGGTGGGGTAGTCAATGATGACATATTGTAAGGGCACGGATCACACTCGAAAGAGTGAACCACGCTCTGATGCCAATTGAAATTCCCAATGTACCCCTGTAAAACCACAAAATTGTGTACCAATTTCCTTGAACAAATACGTTAGATCTCAATTGTAAAGATTATGAAATGAATCAAATACTTTAAAATAAATAATCAAACTTGCAAGACACAACGATTGGTTACGAAGGGAAACCCTTTAAAGAACTCTTTAAAGGTAAAACCCTACGGGGCAGCCAAACCCAGGAAAGTCAATCTCATTATTTGAAGAACAATTACAAGTAATAATCAGTTACAAAACCTTTGCAATTCGACTCTCTTACTTGCCTAGACAAACGACCCGTTTGTCTTCTACCACAGTAGCAGCCAGAACCTCTGGCGATCTTCAAATGTTGACCTCCCTTCTGGAACTCCAAAGGCTGAAACCCAATCGATGTTGCCTCGCACTCAAAGCACGATCACACTCAAGAAGGTATGAAAATTTCCATGAAAATTCTCACAAGAATTTTCTCTCATAAACACACAGAATCTCCTCTGTAAAATTCGTGGCTTGAAGTCCTTGAAAAGATACAAAACCGAATCCCCTTTAAATAGAAGATCTGAAAAGAGTTCTAGTTGCAGTAGGACTCTGCTGACGGTTAGCAACAGACGCGAAAACGCGTCCCGACGGACTGCTAACATTTCGTGATAACTTCTTCTGATATAGACTAAACTCTGATCAGATTTCTTCTGGATAAGTGTAACGCTATCAGAACTCGATTTTGACTTCAGGGACTTATCTAAACAACTCCTAATATTTCTAGATAGACTCAACATTGTTTAGATAAAAATCAATAATTATTTTTACATTCATCCCACAATAATAAATAATATGATAAGATAAGCCTTATCATTCACTCATCTAATCCTAGCCAACTTTTTTGCCTTTACAATACTCTAGCCTATGCTGTTTACGCCCTGTCCTCAAGGGAAATATCATCAAATACATCCCACTTTAATTGTTGTAACTCAGTTCCAGCACAGGACGAATTCAAACGAAGAAACCCGACTTTTCATTCATTCTTCCAATTTTAGCCCACATATGCCATACCATTGGTTTCCCTCAAGCCCAAGATGTGCCATACGCTCCTAATCTAGATTTGGGGATGCGTGTGACTGGAGTTAAGGGCATTATTCAACTACAAGTGATTGTTCATCTTTAAACCATCCTCTGAACTTAATTTCATTTTTAATTCTTTCTCTCCCTTTTCGTATGGGCCTTATTCCTCTTATTGTTTTCTTTGCCATCATTCTTGGAGTGAATTAGAAGATTAGACCTGATCCACCACATTTCAATACAAGGAAAGTCATTCCAACGCCAGAGACACCGCCAATCGCCACCTAGGTGCACCTCTTTGTGCATTGTAACGAATCGGACTATAGCCTATGCCGTTTACACCAATTTCTCGATGGAAATCTCGTCAAATGCATCCCACCTTAACCGTCTAGCACAATTCTCTAGCATTGGACGAACTGACACGAAGAAACCTGTCTTTTATATCGTTCTTCCAATTGTAGCCTTAGATGCCATACGCCCCTTATTTCGCCTTCGTGAAACTTGGAACCGGTGCCAAGGCCATTAATCAACTTACAAGCGATTACTCATGTCTAAACCATGTTTCACGTTGAATTTCCCTTTTAGTTCTTTCTCACCATTTTAATATGGACATTAATACTTTTGTTGTTGTTTCCCATCATTCTTAGAGTGAAATAGAAGATTAGACTTGATAAACCACATTTCAACACAAGGAAAATCGTTCCGACGCCCGAGTCACCGCCAAACGCCACCTAGGTGCACCTCCATGTGCATTCCAACTAATCGGACTGGACCCGATGCTGTTTACACCATTTTCTAAAGGGAAATCTCAGTAAATGCATCACACCATAGCCGTCGAAACTCAGTTCTGGCACTGGACGAATTGACTCAAACAAACCCTTCTTTTCCTTCATTCATCCAATTGTAACGCACAGATGCAATACCATCGGTTTCCCTCAAGCCCAAGACGCGCCATACTCCCCTTATCTTGCCTGGGTTATGCTTGTCATCGGAGTTATGGTCATTAATCAACTTAGAAGTGATTAGTCATCTCTAAACCATGTTTCAAGGTTAATTTCCTTTTTAATTCTTTCTCACCGTTTTTATTTGGATGTTAAAACTTTTTTATAGTTGTTTCCCATCATTCTTAGAGCGGAATAGAAGATTACACCTGATCCACCATATTTCAATATAAGGAAAGTCACCGTCGATCGCCAACTAGGCGCACCTCTATGTGCACCACAACTAATCGGAATCTAGCCTATGCTGTTTACGCCATGTCCTCAAGGGAAATATCATCAAATACATCCCACTTTAACTGTTGTAACTCAGTTCCAACACAGGACGAATTCAAACGAAGAAACCCGTCTTTTCTTTCATTCTTCCAATTGTAGCCCACATATGCCATACCATTGGTTTCCCTCACGCCCAAGATGTGCCATACACACCTAATCTAGATTTGGTATTGCGTGTGACTGGAGTTAAGGGCATTATTCACCTACAAGTGATTATTCATCTTTAAACCATCCTCTGAACTTAATTTCCTTTTCAATTCTTTCTCGCCCTTTTCGTATGGGCCTTATTCCTCTTATTGTTTTCTTTGCCATCATTCTTGGAGTGAATTAGAATATTAGACCTGATCCACCACATTTCAATACAAGGAAAGTCATTCCAACGCCAGAGTCACCGCCAATCGCCACCTACGTGCACCTCTTTGAGCATTGCAACGAATCGGACTATAGCCTATGCCATTTACACCAATTTCTCATGGGAAATCTCGTCAAATGCATCCCACCTTAACCGTCTAGCTCAATTCTCTAGCATTGGACGAACTGACACGAAGAAAGCTGCCTTTTATATCGTTCTTCCAATTGTAGCCTTAGATGTGTGCCATACGCCCCTTATTTGGCTTTGGTGAAACTTGGAACCGGTGCTAAGGGCATTAATCAACTTACAAGTGAGTACTCATGTCTAAACCATGTTTCACGCTGTATTTCCCTTTTAGTTCTTTCTCACCATTTTAATATGGACATTAATACTTTTATTGTTGTTTCCCACCATTCTTAGAGTGAAATAGAAGATTAGACTTGATAAACCACATTTCAACACAAGGAAAGTCGTTCCAACGCCCATGTCACCGCCAAACGCCACCTAGGTGCACCTCCATGTGCATTCCAACTAATCAGACTGGACCCTATGCCGTTTACACCATTTTCTCAAGGAAAATCTCAATAAATGCATCACACCTTAGCCGTCGAAACTCAGTTCTGGCATTGGACGAATTGACTGAAACAAACCCTTCTTTTCCTTCATTCATCCAATTGTAACGCACAGATGCCATACCATCGGTTTCCCTCAAGCCCAAGACGTGCCATAGTCCCCTTATCTTACCTGGGTTAAGCTTGTAACTGGAGTTAAGGTCATTAATCAACCTATAAGTGATTAGTCATCTCTAAACCATGTTTCAAGATTAATTTCCTTTTTAATTCTTTCTCACGGTTTTTATATGGATGTTAATACTTTATTATAGTTGTTTCCCATCATTCTTAGAGTGGAATAGAAGATTACACTTGATCCACCACATTTCAATATAAGGAAAGTCACTCCAATGCCAAAGTCACCGTCGATCGCCACCTAGGCGCACCTCTATGTGCACTGCAACTAATCGGACTCTAGCCTATGCTGTTTACGCCATGTCCTCAAGGGAAATATCATCAAATACATACCACTTTAACTGTTGTAACTCAGTTCCAGCACAGGACGAATTCAACCGAAGAAACCCGTCTTTTCATTCATTCTTCCAATTGTAGCCCACATATGCCATACCATTGGTTTCCCTCAAGCCCAAGATGTGCCATACGCTCCTAATCTAGATTTGGGGATGCGTGTGACTGGAGTTAAGGGCATTATTCAACTACAAGTGATTATTCATCTTTAAACCATTCTCTGAACTTAATTTCCTTTTTAATTATTTCTCCCCCTTTTCGTATGGGCCTTATTCCTCTTATTGTTTTCTTTGCCATCATTCTTGGAGTGAATTAGAAGATTAGACCTAATCCACCACATTTCAATACAAGGATAGTCATTCCAACGCCAGAGTCACCGCCAATCGCCACCTAGGTGCACCTCTTTGTGCATTGCAACGAATCGGACTATAGCCTATGCCGTTTACACCAATTTCTCGAGGGAAATCTCGTCAAATGCATCCCACCTTAACCGTCTAGCTCAATTCTCTAGCATTGGACGAACTGACACAAAGAAAGTTGTCTTTTATATCGTTCTTCCAATTGTAGCCTTAGATGTGTGCCATACGCCCCTTATTTGGCCTTGGTGAAACTTGGAACCGGTGCTAAGGGCATTAATCAACTTACAAGCGAGTACTCATGTCTAAACCATGTTTCACGCTGAATTTCCCTTTTAGTTCTTTCTCACCATTTTAATATGGTCACTAATACTTTTATTGTTGTTTCCCATCATTCTTAGAGTGAAATAGAAGATTAGACTTGAGAAACCACATTTCAACACAAGGAAAGTCGTTCCAACGCCCATGTCACCGCCAAACGCCACCTAGGTGCACCTCCATGTGCATTCCAACTAATCGGACTGGACCCTATGCCGTTTACACCATTTTCTCAAGGAAAATCTCAATAAATGCATCACACCTTGGCCGTCGAAACTCAGTTCTGGCATTGGACGAATTGACTGAAACAAACCCTTCTTTTCCTTCATTCATCCAATTGTAACGCACAGATGCCGTACCATCAGTTTCCCTCAAGCCCAAGACGCGCCATACTCCCTGTATCTTGCCATGGTTAAGCTTTTAACCGGAGTTAAGGTCGTTAATCAACTTACAAGTGATTAATTTCCTTTTTAATTCTTTCTCACCATTTTTATATGGATGTTAATACTTTTTTATAGTTGTTTCCCATCATTCTTAGAGCGGAATTGAAGATTACACTTGATCCACCACATTTCAATATAAGGAAAGTCACTCCAATGCCAAAGTCACCGTCGATCGCCACCTAGGCGCACCTCTATGTGCACTGCAACTAATCGTACTCTAGCCTATGCTGTTTACGCCATGTCCTCAAGGGAAATATCATCAAATACATCCCACTTTAACTGTTGTAACTCAGTTCCAGCACAGGACGAATTCAAACGAAGAAACCCGTCTTTTCATTCATTCTTCCAATTGTAGCCCACATATGCCATACCATTGGTTTCCCTCAAGCCCAAGATGTGCCATACGCTCCTAATCTAGATTTGGTGATGCGTATGACTGGAGTTAAGGGCATTATTCAACTACAAGTGATTATTCATCTTTAAACCATCCTCTGAACTTAATTTCCTTTTTAATTCTTTCTCTCCCTTTTCGTATGGGCCTTATTCCTCTTATTGTTTTCTTTGCCATCATTCTTGGAGTGAATTAGAAGATTAGACCTGATCCACCACATTTAAATAGAAGGAAAGTCATTCCAACGCCAGAGTCACCGCCAATCGCCACCTAGGTGCACCTCTTTGTGCATTGCAACGAATCGGACTATAGCCTATGCCGTTTACACCAATTTCTCGAGGGAAATCTAGTCAAATGCATCCCACCTTAACCGTCTAGCTCAATTCTCTAGCATTGGACGAACTGACACGAAGAAAGCTGCCTTTTATACCGTTCTTCCAATTGTAGCCTTAGATGTGTGCCATACGCCCCTTATTTGGCCTTGGTGAAACTTGGAACCGGTGCTAAGGGCATTAATCAACTTACAAGTGAGTACTCATGTCTAAACCTTGTTACACGCTGTATTTCCCTTTTAGTTCTTTCTCACCATTTTAATATGGACATTAATACTTTTATTGTTGTTTCCCACCATTCTTAGAGTGAAATAGAAGATTAGACTTGATAAACCACATTTCAACACAAGGAAAGTCGTTCCAACGCCCATGTCACCGCCAAACGCCACGTAGGTGCACCTCCATGTGCATTCCAACTAATCGGACTGGACCCTATGCCATTTACACCATTTTCTCAAGGAAAATCTCAATAAATGCATCACACCTTAGACGTCGAAACTCAGTTTTGGCATTGGACGAATTGACTGAAACAAATGCTTCTTTTCCTTCATTCATCCAATTGTAACGCACAGATGCCATACCATCGGTTTCCCTCAAGCCCAAGACGCACCATACTCCCCTTATCTTGCCATGGTTAAGCTTGTAACCGGAGTTAAGGTCATTAATCAACTTACAAGTGATTAATTTCCTTTTTAATTCTTTCGCACCGTTTTTATATGGATGTTAATACTTTTTTATAGTTGTTTCCCATCATTCTTAGAGGAGAATAGAAGATTACACTTAATCCACCACATTTCAATATAAGGAAAGTCACTCCAATGCCAAAGTCAACGTCGATCGCCACCTAGGCGCACCTCTATGTGCACTGCAACTAATCGTACTCTAGCCTATGCCGTTTACGCCATGTCCTCAAGGGAAATATCATCAAATACATCCCACTTTAACTGTTGTAACTCAGTTCCAGCATAGGACAAATTCAAACGAAGAAACCCATCTTTTCATTCATTCTTCCAATTGTAGCCCACATATGCCATACCATTGGTTTCCCTCAAGCCCAAGATGTGCCATACGCTCCTAATCTAGATTTGGGGATGCGTGTGACTGGAGTTAAGGGCATTATTCAACTACAAGTGATTATTCATCTTTAAACCATCCTCTGAACTTAATTTCCTTTTTAATTCTTTCTCTCCCTTTTCGTATGGGCCTTATTCCTCTTATTGTTTTCTTTTCCATCATTCTTGGAGTGAATTAGAAGATTAGACCTGATCCACCACATTTCAATACAAGGAAAGTCATTCCAACGCCAGAGTCACCGCCAATCGCCACCTAGGTGCACCTCTTTGTGCATTGCAACGAATCGGACTATAGCCTATGCCGTTTACACCAATTTCTCGAGGGAAATCTAGTCAAATGCATCCCATCTTAACCGTCTAGCTCAATTCTCTAGCATTGGACGAACTGACACGAAGAAACCTGTCTTTTATATCGTTCTTCCAATTGTGGCCTTAGATGTGTGCCATACGCCCCTTATTTGGCCTTGGTGAAACCTGGAACCGGTGCTAAGGGCATTAATCAACTTACAAGCGGTAATCATGTCTAAAGCATGTTTCAGGCTGAATTTCCCTTTTAGTTCTTCCTCACCATTTTAATATGGACATTAATACTTTTATTGTTGTTTCCCATCATTCTTAGAGTGAAATAGAAGATTAGACTTGATAAACCACATTTCAACAGAAGGACAGTCGTTCCAACGCCCAAGTCACCGCCAAACGCCAGCTAGCTGCACCACCTTGTGCATTCCAACTAATCGGTCTGTACCCTATCCGTTTACACCATTTTCACAAGGGAAATCCCAGTAAATGCATCACACTGTAGCCGTCGAAACTCAGTTCTGGCATTGCACGAATTGACCCAAACAAACCCTTCTTTTCCTTCATTCATCCAATTGTAACACGCAGATGCCATACGATCGGTTTCCCTCAAGCCCAAGACGTGCCATACTCCCCTTATCTTACCTGGGTTAAGCTTGTAACCGGAGTTAAGGTCATTAATCAACTTACAAGTGATTAGTCATCTCTAAACCATGTTTCAAGATTAATTTCCTTTTTAATTCTTTCTCACGGTTTTTATATGGATGTTAATACTTTATTATAGTTGTTTCCCATCATTCTTAGAGCGGAATAGAAGATTACACTTGATCCACCACATTTCAATATAAGGAAAGTCACTCCAATGCCAAAGTCACCGTCGATCGCCACCTAGGCGCACCTCTATGTGCACTGCAACTAATCGGACTCTAGCCTATGCTGTTTACGCCATGTCCTCAAGGGAAATATCATCAAATACATCCTACTTTAACTGTTGTAACTCAGTTCCAGCACAGGACGAATTCAAACGAAGAAACCCGTCTTTTCATTCATTCTTCCAATTGTAGCCCACATATGCCATACCATTGGTTTCCCTCAAGCCCAAGATGTGCCATACGCCCCTAATCTAGATTTGGTATTGCGTGTGACTGGAGTTAAGGGCATTATTCAACTACAAGTGATTATTCATCTTTAAACCATCCTCTGAACTTAATTTCCTTTTCAATTTTTCTCTCCCTTTTCATATGGGCCCTATTCCTCTTATTGTTTTCTTTGCCATCATTCTTGGAGTGAATTAGAATATTAGACCTGATCCACCACATTTCAATACAAGGAAAGTCATTCCAACGCCAGAGTCACCTCAAATCGCCACCTAGGTGCACCTCTTTGTGCATTGCAACGAATCGGACTATAGCCAAGGCCGCTTACACCAATTTCTCGAGGGAAATTTCGTCAAATGCATCCCACCTTAACCGTCTAGCTCAATTCTCTAGCATTGGATGAACTGACACGAAGAAACCTGTCTTTTATATCGTTCTTCCAATTGTAGCCTTAGATGTGTGCCATGCGCCCCATATTTGGCCTTGGTGAAACTTGGAACCGGTGCTAAGCGCATTAATCAACTTACAAGCGATTACACATGTCTAAACCATGTTTCACGCTGAATTTCGCTTTTAGTTCTTTCTCAGCATTTTAATATGGACATTAATACTTTTATTGTTGTTTCCCATCATTCTTAGAGTGAAATAGAAGATTAGACTTGATAAACCACATTTCAACACAAGGAAAGTCGTTCCAACGCCCATGTCACCGCCAAACGCCACCTAGGTGCACCTCCATGTGCATTCCAACTAATCAGACTGGACCCTAGGCCGTTTACACCATTTTCTCAAGGAAAATCTCAATAAATGCATCACACCTTAGCCGTCGAAACTCAGTTCTGGCATTGGAGGAATTGACTGAAACAAACCCTTCTTTTCCTTCATTCATCCAATTGTAATGCACAGATGCCATACCATCGGTTTCCCTCAAGCCGAAGACGCGCCATACTCCCCTTATCTTGCCTTGGTCAAGCTTGTAACCGGAGTTAAGGTCATTAATCAACTTACAAGTGATTAGTCATCTCTAAACCATGTTTCAAGATTAATTTCCTTTTTAATTCTTTCTCACCGTTTTTATATCGAAGTTAATCCTTTTTTATAGTTGTTTCCCACCATTCTTAGAGGGGCATAGAAGATTACACTTGATCCACCACATTTCAATATAAGGAAAGTCACTCCAATGCCAAAGTCGCCGTCGATCGCCACCTAGGCGCACCTCTATGTGCACTGCGACTAATCGTACTCTAGCCTATGCTGTTTATGCCATGTCCTCAAGGGAAATATCATCAAATACATCCCACTTTAACTGTTGTAACTCAGTTCCAGCACAGGACGAATTCAAACGAAGAAACCCGTCCTTTCTTTCATTCTTCCAACTGTAGCCCACATATGCCATACCATTGGTTTCCCTCAATCCCAAGATGTGTCATACGCCCCTAATCTAGATTTGGTGATGCTTGTGACTGGAGTTAAGGGCATTATTCAACTACAAGTGATTATTCATCTTTAAACCATCCTCTGAACTTAATTTCCTTTTCAATTTTTCTCTCCCTTTTCATATGGGCCTTATTCCTCTTATTGTTTTCTTCGCCATCATTCTTGGAGTGAATTATAATATTAGACCTGATCTACCACATTTCAATACAAGGAAAGTCATTCCAACGCCAGAGTCACCGCAAATCGCCACCTAGGTGCACCTCTTTGTGCATTGCAACGAATCGGACTATAGCCAATGCCACTTACACCAATTGCTCGAGGGAAATTTCGTCAAATGCATCCCACCTTAACCGTCTAGCTCAATTCTCTAGCATTGGACAAACTGACACGAAGAAACCTGTCTTTTATATCGTTCTTCCAATTGTAGCCTTAGATGTGTGCCATGCACCCCTTATTTGGCCTTGGTGAAACTTGGAACCGGTGCTAAGGGCATTAATCAACTTACAAGCGATTACACATGTCTAAACCATGTTTCACGCTGAATTTCGCTTTTAGTTCTTTCTCACCATTTTAATATGGACATTAATACTTTTATTGTTGTTTCCCATCATTCTTAGAGTGAAATAGAAGATTAGACTTGATAAACCACATTTCAACACAAGGAAAGTCGTTCCAACGCCCATGTCACCGCCAAACGCCACCTAGGTGCACCTCCATGTGCATTCCAACTAATCAGACTGGACCCTATGCCGTTTACACCATTTTCTCAAGGAAAATCTCAATAAATGCATCACACCTTAGCCGTCGAAACTCAGTTCTGGCATTGGACGAATTGACTCAAACAAACCCTTCTTTTCCTTCATTCATGCAATTGTAATGCACAGATGCCATACCATCGGTTTCCCTCAAGCCGAAGACGCGCCATACTCCCCTTATCTTGCCTTGGTTAAGCTTGTAACCGGAGTTAAGGTCATTAATCAACTTACAAGTGATTAATTTCCTTTTTAATTCTTTCTCACCATTTTTATGTGGATGTTAATACTTTTTTAAAGTTGTTTCCCATCATTCCTAGAGTGGAATAGAAGTTACACTTGATCCACCACATTTCAATATAAGGAAAGTCACTCCAATGCCAAAGTCACCGTCGATCGCCACCTAGGCGCACCTCTATGTGCACTGCAACTAATCGTACTCTAGCCTATGCTGTTTACTCCATGTCCTCAAGGGAAATATCATCAAATACATCCCACTTTAACTGTTGTAACTCACTTCCAGCACAGGACGAATTCAACCGAAGAAACCCGTCTTTTCATTCATTCTTCCAATTGTAGCCCACATATGCCATACCATTGGTTTCCCTCAAGCCCAAGATGTGCCATACGCCCCGAATCTAGATTTGGTATTGCGTGTGACTAGAGTTAAGGGCATTATTCAACTACAAGTGATTATTCATCTTTAAACCATCCTTTGAACTTAATTTCCTTTTCAATTCTTTCTCTCCCTTTTCATATGGGCCTTATTCCTCTTATTGTTTTCTTTGCCATCATTCTTGGAGTGAATTAGAATAGTCGACCTGATCCACCACATTTCAATACAAGGAAAGTCATTCCAACGCCAGAGTCACCGCCAATCGCCACCTAGGTGCACCTCTTTGTGCATTGCAACGAATCGGACTATAGCCTATGTCGCTTACACCAATTTCTCGAGGGAAATCTCGTCAAATGCATCCCACCTTAACCGTCTAGCTCAATTCTCTAGCATTGGACGAACTGACACGAAGAAACCTGTCTTTTATATCGTTCTTCCAATTGTAGCCTTAGATGTGTGCCATGCGCCCCTTATTTGGCCTTGGTGAAACTTGGAACCGGTGCTAAGGGCATTAATCAACTTACAAGCAATTACACATGTCTAAACCATGTTTCACGCTGAATTTCCCTTTTAGTTCTTTCTCACCATTTTAATATGGACATTAATACTTTTATTGTTGTTTCCCATCATTCTTAGAGTGAAATAGAAGATTAGACTTGATAAACCACATTTCAACACAAGGAAAGCCGTTTCAACGCCCAAGTCACCGCCAAACACCACCTAGGTGCACCTCCATATGCATTCCAACTAATCGGACTGGACCCTATGCCGTTTACACCATTTTCTCAAGGGAAATCTCAGTAAATGCAGCACACCTTAGCCGTCGAAACTCAGTTCTGGCATTGGACGAATTGACTCAAACAAACCCTTCTTTTCCTTCATTCATCCACTTGTAACACACAGATGCCATAGCATCGATTTCCCTCAAGCCGAAGACGCGCCATACTCCCCTTATCTTGCCTTGGTTAAGCTTGTAACCGGAGTTAAGGTCATTAATCAACTTACAAGTGATTAATTTTCTTTTTAATTCTTTCTCACCGTTTTTATATCGAAGTTAATACTTTTTTATAGTTGTTTCCCATCATTCTTAAAGGGGAATAGAAGATTACACTTGATCCACCACATTTCAATATAAAGAAAGTCACTCCAATGCCAAAGTCACCGTCGATCGCCACCTAGGCGCACCTCTATGTGCACTGCAACTAATCGTACTCTAGCCTAAAGTCCTCGAGGGAAATATCATCAAATACATCCCACTTTAACTGTTGTAACTCAGTTCCAGCACAGGACGAATTCAAACGAAGAAACCCGTCTTTTCATTCATTCTTCCAATTGTAGCCCACATATGCCATACCATTGGTTTCCCTCAAGCCCAAGATGTGCCATACGCTCCTAATCTAGATTTGGTGATGCGTGTGACTGGAGTTAAGGGCATTATTCAACTACAAGTGATTATTCATCTTTAAACCATCCTCTGAACTTAATTTCCTTTTTAATTCTTTCTCTCCCTTTTCATATGGGCCTTATTCCTCTTATTGTTTTCTTTGCCATCATTCTTGGAGTGAATTAGAATAGTCGACCTGATCCACCACATTTCAAAAAAAGGAAAGTCATTCCAACGCCAGAGTCACCGCCAATCGCCACCTAGGTGCACCTCTTTGTGCATTGCAACGAATCGGACTATAGCCTATGCCGTTTACACCAATTTCTCGAGGGAAATCTCGTCAAATGCATCCCACCTTAACCGTCTAGCTCAATTCTCTAGCATTGGACGAACTGACACGAAGAAACCTGTCTTTTATATCGTTCTTCCAATTGTAGCCTTAGATGTGTGCCATGCGCCCCTTATTTGGCCTTGGTGAAACTTGGAACCGGTGCTAAGGGCATTAATCAACTTACAAGCGATTACACATGTCTAAACCATGTTTCACGCTGAATTTCGCTTTTAGTTCTTTCTCACCATTTTAATATGGACATTAATACTTTTATTGTTGTTTCCCATCATTCTTAGAGTGAAATAGAAGATTAGACTTGATAAACCACATTTCAACACAAGGAAAGTCGTTCCAACGCCCATGTCACCGCCAAACGCCACCTAGGTGCACCTCCATGTGCATTCCAACTAATCAGACTGGACCCTATGCCGTTTACACCATTTTCTCAAGGAAAATCTCAATAAATGCATCACACCTTAGCCGTCGAAACTCAGTTCTGGCATTGGACGAATTGACTCAAACAAACCCTTCTTTTCCTTCATTCATCCAATTGTAATGCACAGATGCCATACCATCGGTTTCCCTCAAGCCGAAGACGCGCCATACTCCCCTTATCTTGCCATGGTTAAGCTTGTAACCGGAGTTAAGGTCATTAATCAACTTATAAGTGATTAATTTCCTTTTTAATTCTTTCTCACCATTTTTATGTGGATGTTAATACTTTTTTAAAGTTGTTTCCCATCATTCCTAGAGGGGAATAGAAGTTACACTTGATCCACCACATTTCAATATAAGGAAAGTCACTCCAATGCCAAAGTCACCGTCGATCGCCACCTAGGTGCACCTCTATGTGCACTGCAACTAATCGTACTCTAGCCTATGCTGTTTACGCCATGTCCTCAAGGGAAATATCATCAAATACATCCCACTTTAACTGTTGTAACTCACTTCCAGCACAGGACGAATTCAACCGAAGAAACCCGTCTTTTCATTCATTCTTCCAATTGTAGCCCACATATGCCATACCATTGGTTTCCCTCAAGCCCAAGATGTGCCATACGCCCCTAATCTAGATTTGGTATTGCGTGTGACTAGAGTTAAGGGCATTATTCAACTACAAGTGATTATTCATCTTTAAACCATCCTTTGAACTTAATTTCCTTTTCAATTCTTTCTCTCCCTTTTCATATGGGCCTTATTCCTCTTATTGTTTTCTTTGCCATCATTCTTGGAGTGAATTAGAATAGTCGACCTGATCCACCACATTTCAATACAAGGAAAGTCATTCCAACGCCAGAGTCACCGCCAATCGCCACCTAGGTGCACCTCTTTGTGCATTGCAACGAATCGGACTATAGCCTATGCCGCTTACACCAATTTCTCGAGGGAAATCTCGTCAAATGCATCCCACCTTAACCGTCTAGCTCAATTCTCTAGCATTGGACGAACTGACACGAAGAAACCTGTCTTTTATATCGTTCTTCCAATTGTAGCCTTAGATGTGTGCCATGCGCCCCTTATTTGGCCTTGGTGAAACTTGGAACCGGTGCTAAGGGCATTAATCAACTTACAAGCGATTACACATGTCTAAACCATGTTTCACGCTGAATTTCGCTTTTAGTTCTTTCTCACCATTTTAATATGGACATTAATACTTTTATTGTTGTTTCCCATCATTCTTAGAGTGAAATAGAAGATTAGACTTGATAAACCACATTTCAACACAAGGAAAGCCGTTTCAACGCCCAAGTCACCGCCAAACACCACCTAGGTGCACCTCCATATGCATTCCAACTAATCGGACTGGACCCTATGCCGTTTACACCATTTTCTCAAGGGAAATCTCAGTAAATGCATCACACCTTAGCCGTCGAAACTCAGTTCTGGCATTGGACGAATTGACTCAAACAAACCCTTCTTTTCCTTCATTCATCCACTTGTAACACACAGATGCCATAGCATCGATTTCCCTCAAGCCGAAGACGCGCCATACTCCCGTTATCTTGCCTTGGTTAAGCTTGTAACCGGAGTTAAGGTCATTAATCAACTTACAAGTGATTAATTTCCTTTTTAATTCTGTCTCACCGTTTTTATATCGAAGTTAATACTTTTTTGTAGTTGTTTCCCATCATATTTAGAGGGGAATAGAAGATTACACTTGATCCACCACATTTCAATATAAGGAAAGTCACTCCAATGCCAAAGTCACCGTCGATCGCCACCTAGGCGCACCTCTATGTGCACTGCAACTAATCGTACTCTAGCCTATGCTGTTTAGGCCATGTCCCCAAGGGAAATATCATCAAATACATCCCACTTTAACTGTTGTAACTCAGTTCCAGCACAGGACGAATTCAAACGAAGAAACCCATCTTTTCATTCATTCTTCCAATTGTAGCCCACATATGCCATACCATTGGTTTCCCTCAAGCCCAAGATGTGCCATACGCTCCTAATCTAGATTTGGTGATGCGTGTGACTGGAGTTAAGGGCATTATTCAACTACAAGTGATTATTCATCTTTAAACCATCCTCTGAACTTAATTTCCTTTTTAATTCTTTCTCTCCCTTTTCGAATGGGCCTTATTCCTCTTATTGTTTTCTTTGCCATCATTCTTGGAGTGAATTAGAAGATTAGACCTGATCCACCACATTTAAATAGAAGGAAAATCATTCCAACGCCAGAGTCACCGCCAATCGCCACCTAGGTGCACCTCTTTGTGCATTGCAACGAATCGGACTATAGCCTATGCCGTTTACACCAATTTCTCGAGGGAAATCTCGTCAAATGCATCCCACCTTAAGGGAAGAAATCGAACGGCAGAAGAATAGACAGATGAAGTCTCTTTTAGATTCTTCATTCCGCTTGCCAGCTCCCATGGCTAAGGATGACCTGATGCTGTATGAAGAGCATGAGCGTCTCAAACTTGAGGCTAAAAACCTCAAGTTTATGTAAAAAAAAAAAAAAAAAAAAATTTCTTTCTTGCTTGTTTTGCATTTTGTTTATTTTGTTTTGGGTCCACTACTTTGGAGGATCCTGCGTATCAGAATTAATTTCTGAATCATCATTGTATATACCATATGTGTTGTTTTGTTTTTCCTTCTTTTGTTTTCTGTTATGTTTTTAACTTTGACAGAAATCTACTCCTTTTGTGCACTCGAATATCTCAAGTGAATTTGTTTCCTCTCTGTTTAATCATGACTGTATAACATACATCATCGGATATTCATTGCTGAACATTGAGGACAATGTCACATTTAGTTGGGGGGAGGGTTTTCTGTTAAATGTGTTAAATTCCTTAGAGGAGAAAAAAAAAAAAAAAATTTAAAATTTGCGAGGTGCACGATTAACACACACTTCTGGTATTTTTGTTAGATTTGAGTATCTTGGTGGAGTAGTTGAGCGGAATTATTTTGTGAAGATTTATTTTCAACCTTAAGCATAGAACATGACTTATGATGCATCATATTTTGTTGATGAGTGACTTGAAACACCGGGATGCGATATTTACAAAAATGAGAATTAGTATAATTTATATAGAATGAAGGGCAAGTTTTGAAAGAACATTTTGCACATGCTTACACTTGTAGTGTTCCTCATTAATGTTCATTGATTTAAAACAGGAGAAGTAAACTGCAGGACTACCGAGCCTTATATATAAAAAAAAAAAAAAAAAAAAGAAAAAAAAAAGAAGAAAAAGAAAAAGAAAAGAAAAGAAAACGAAAAAAAAAAAATCGTGTAAGTTTTCCTAAATAAAGAGCTAGAAACAGTTACCCAAAACTTTGGGGGTTGAATGATCAACCTTTAAACAGAGTTGGCGTGAAAACTGCTAGTCCCTTAGGCTTTGAGGTAGTTAAAATCAATAATGATTAATCTTAAGGTTGAAAAATCCTATAATAAATCATGTTTATTAGTAAGGAACATACAGAGGTTTAGCCACACACTCATATTCGAGTTCTGATACATTTGCCCTAATTCTATGTGAACAATTGTTGAGACTTTCCTTGTGGATACAACTCCTGGTGTTAAGTAGTCACGAATTGATTTTTTGTGAGAATTCAGAATTATGTTTGATTGTTTTTGTTTGAATTTCGAGCTTTATGCAATATTCATCTCAATTAATTTTCACTATTTTGCTCAAGGATTAGCAAAAAGCTAGTTGGGGGGTGTGATTGAGCTGAAATATTGTATGTTTTAGCTATTTAAAACCAATGTATTTTAAATTCTTCATGACACTATTATTGGTTTTAAATGAAAAAAATAGTTAATAAGCATAAATACGAGTTGCGATTTTTAATTGATTAATATCATGTTTATGCTTAATTTTATAATTATGATTTAATGGGACAATATTTCCTCACATATATAGTTTATTTGTGATAATCTATCTTTCTTTTAATTTATTTTTTTGAGTGTTATTTTTATTTTCAGTTTAAATAAATCCAATTGGAACTGTTGACCATGAAGAGAAAGAAATAATGTCTTGTTGTTCTCAATCGGTTAGGATTATTCGAATAGAGCTTAAAGTAGCAGCAGATGAAGCAGAAGCAGAAGAATCACTCGGACAGAAATAGACCAGCTCACATGCAGCAGACCACTCGGATAGCCAACAGCAGGACCCACTCACACGATTCAGCACATGGACAAACAAACAAACACATCATTATTCCTCACACCATGCATGGGACCCACTCACATGAAGCAAACATGCAGCACTCAACAAACAACGAGTTGGACTTTGGCTAGCCGAAAAGTAGGAAAGTGAAAGAGGAAGAGGAAAGAAAGAGGGGAATGTGGGAATTGAGCTAGTGGAGTAGTTATTCAATGCATGTGAGAGGTGGAGAAAATGCGACACATCAAGAGAAGCATGGGGGGCCACGGGTTGAATTCTCAGAGCAAAAACATGTGATGGTTATGTGGGACATAGATGAGTGAAAGAAAAAGATTAAAGAAAAAAAGAAAAGAGCAGCCGATCGGTGCATGAGGAGCTGGTGAGTTGTGCTGGAAAGAGGGCCGCATGATTAAAGAGAAAGCTAAGATAAATGAGGGAAGCAATCGGTTGAGAGAAGAAGTGGAAAGAAATAACTTGCATGGACAGCAAAGCAACTCCACTCACACGACAAACCACACACAACACTTTTCGCTCATTAAAGAAAAGAAGATGGTAATCGGCTGACTGAAGTGTTGATTGATTTCCGTGATTGAAGAAAGATTGAAGGTGAAAGGAGTTGAAAGTAGAGTGAAAGAGATGATGGAAAAGAAGATAGCCGTGATTGAAGGAGATCAGCTGGAATGTGAGCAAAGCCGTGTAGCTGGAATTTAAAGTATTAAAGATGATTGGCACCGACGTGTTGTGTGAGGCAGCTGATATTGCTGGACGAAGATTAAAGGGTGAGCTGAACGTGGACGAAAGATAGAGATTTTCCAGTCAAGAATCGGTGCATGATAGTTAGGATGAGTGAAAGTGCCGTATGTGAAAAGAAAGGAGGAGAGCAATCGATGTGGGGCTGTTGTGTTGAACGTGTAGCCTTTATTAATTAATTATCCTAAGATGAAGAGAGAGGTGGGGTCAGTTTGGTAAGAGTGAAGAAAAGAGGGAATTAGAAAGAGAGAAGAAATAGGAAAGGGTAGAGAAAGAAGGTGCCGATTGGTGAAAGGAAAGAAAGGAGGGTCAGCCGAAAGTGAAAGAAAGAAAAGGTGTGTCGCTGGAGTTGATTACGGAAGAAAACAAAACAGAAAAGAAAAAAAAAATAGATTACGTTCAAGGGAAAGTGGGATGTTCGGTGAGTAGATATAAAAACAGAAGAGAAAAAAAAAGAGGACTTCCCCGGGAGCTGGAGTGAGACCAGCTGGGGAGATAGCATCACGAGGGACGCAGCAGAGGCCGGGGAAAGGGGGAGCAGTAGGGGCTTGAAGTCTTGGCTTTCTTATTTTGTTTTCGTTCAGACCTTGAGCTCGGGCAGTTTATTTCAGTTCTTTTACTTTTTGTTTTCTGTTTTCAAGAAGCAGCAGCTTTTATTTTAGTTTTTATCTATTTTCCTTCCATGTTTAGGAAGCTAGTGGCAGCAGCAGAATTTTGTTCTTAGTTTTGGTTATGTTTTCTTTTCGTTCTTGTTAGTTTAGAGTTTAAGAGATGGCTAGAATTTATTTTCTGTTACCTTTACCTTTTCGTTTACGTTGCTTATTGTAGTTTTTATACTTGTTCCTTTGTCTTTCGTCCGGTTAATATTAATTTTCATCTCATTTGAATACTTTCTCACAGCTTTTAATATGGCTTTGTTAGGATTAATTTTTGTTGTTAGAAACATCATGTGTAGCTAAATTCTAAAACTTGGGTTGTGGAATGAGACTTAATTTATTTTAGGTTCTAGATCGATGCAATATTTTATGGTTGAATGTTGATTTCACTAAGTTACTAGTTGGATTTAAATTGAAAATAGATTGAAGCTCTTGCTCTTGTTTTGTTGTTGACGTAAGGCACATCAAAAGCTTGAAAATTATCAAGGCTTCTCTCGTTTGTTTGTTAATGTATGTTCGGCTAGTAAAAATAGAAAATCCCTTAGGAAAATATTGCAAAACTTGAGCTTAACCTTTTTATCTTCCGATTATCAATGCCTTGATTGGGTTGTTAATCGAGAAAATTATCTAGAATCCAAAATAAAGAGAGTCCCAAACCCAACCCAAGTGTTCGTTAATTTGTTTTCTTTTTAGACACTCCAATTTCAATTTCGATTATCTTTTTGCATTGCATTTTAATTAATTTGTTAGTCATTTACATTTCAATCCGACAATCAAACATCTAAAAATATGAATCTAGTCCATGACTAGTAACCTCTTCCATCCATTGTACATATCATCCTATTGTTTTCTTTTTGTGAAGTTTTTCACATTTTTTCAACAAGTTTAATTTTAAGCAACTTTCCCTGTGGATTCGATCCTGTAAGATACTACAACGCCTATATACTTGCAGGTAAAACTGCACTAGATTTTTGATTCATTAATTTGAGTCAAAGTTTAGTCGCAACATCCACCACATTTCAATATAAGGAAAGTCACTCCAATGCCAAAGTCACCGTCGATCGCCACCTAGGCGCGCCTCTATGTGCACTGCAACTAATCGTACTCTAGCCTATGCTGTTTACGCCATGTCCTCAAGGGAAATATCATCAAATACATCCCACTTTAACTGTTGTAACTCACTTCCAGCACAGGACGAATTCAACCGAAGAAACCCGTCTTTTCATTCATTCTTCCAATTGTAGCCCACATATGCCATACCATTGGTTTCCCTCAAGCCCAAGATGTGCCATACGCCCCTAATCTAGATTTGGTATTGTGTGTGACTAGAGTTAAGGGCATTATTCAACTACAAGTGATTATTCATCTTTAAACCATCCTCTGAACTTAATTTCCTTTTCAATTCTTTCTCTCCCTTTTCATATGGGCCTTATTCCTCTTATTGTTTTTGTTATAAAACAGCTTTTATTATAAAAGCTTTTAGGTTATTGTGAAAGAAGACAAAACCAGTTACTAATATAAAAAACCTTTCGGGTTGTTTAAAACACTGTGATTTGAAATCCCAAAATAAAACTCAGATGCAAGAATCACAATAACCTCAGATTGACATCAACTACAACCATCGAACCAACAGTATACCAATACATGACCTTATCACCAATATTTTGCAGAATGCTATTTACTCGCATGCTATACAGATTCAACAAGATAATATAGCAGAATATATCAAGATGCAAATATATCCAAGAAAGAATATGAAAGAATATTAAAGGCTATGAAAAACAAGAAAGAACACACCAATATACGTGGTTCGACCCTAATGGTCTACGTCCACGGCAGGAATGGGCCTCAGAGCTCTTTATTGATGATCAATACTTCACAACGAAGCCACAGTACATTTAGAGTAACAAGATCCCTCTCAGAAAACACCAGAAATCACTCAGATTTCTTCACTCTACAAGGAAACCATGAAAAAACCCTAAATCCCTCACTGTTTTCTCTCCCGAGCTCTCTGTCTCTCAAAGCAGCCGCTTAGTACACAATGAATCAATCGAATTAGGTTTACACCGTATCGTTAAGTATATATAGATTACAAGAGATGTCAACACGTGTAATGATCCAGCGGCTCAGCTCTCAGGCCTTCTGGAAGGATGCACAGGCTGGCTCACGTGATCCGGCAGCTTAATAGACTTATCTTGAACAGTCCAGATCTTGCCACTTGTCCACCATCCATATACTAATCACTTCAAGAGATCATATAGCAAATTAAAAGGTATCATATAAATGTATTGACAACTATATATTACAAATCTCCACCTTGGCAAACATTTATTTACCAGAAAAAAAAAAAAATTTCTCATCATTGGCTCATTCCTGCATTGTCCCCTCTAATGGGGACTTATTCTAGACTCCATACCAACTAAGTTCAGACAGTGTCTGAACTTAGACCAAGGGACTGACTTGGTCATCATATCTGAGGGGTTATCCTCAGTTGAGACCTTCTCCACACTCACTAGCTTAGATTCTATAACATCCCTTACAAAATGAAGCCTTACATCAATATGTTTTGATCTTTCATGAAAAACTTGGTTTTTAGCTAAGTGCAGTGTGCTTTGGTTGTCACAGTGTACTGTGATATTTTCATTAAAAATATTTAACTCACTAGCTATTCCTTTAAGCCATATGGCCTCTTTGATGGCTTCTGTCAATGCTATATATTCAGCTTCTGTGGTGGACAATGCCACCACAGATTGTAAGTGTGACTTCCAACTAATAGCCCCCCCAAAAGCAGTAAACACATAACCAGTTAATGACTTTCTAGTGTCTATGCTACCAGCATAATCAGAGTCTACAAAACCTGCCAGTTCACACCCCTTCTTCACATTGTTCCCAAAAATAATCCCCAAGTTAGTAGTACCAGCTAGGTATCTCAATACCCATTTAATGGCCTGCCAATGGGGTTTCCCTGGGTTCCCCATAAATCTACTAACCACACTCACAGCATATGTTAAGTCAGGTCTGGAACAAACCATTGCATACATTATACTTCCCACCATGCTAGCATACGGGATCTGTTTCATAAAACAAATATCAGAGTCTGTTTTTGGGGCCTGATCTAAGGACAGTTTGAACTGTTGTCCTAAGGGTGTAACTACAGGCTTTACTTGTTCCATACCAAATCTAGAGAGAATTTTAGAGATGTAATTTTTCTGAGATAAGAATAGCATCCTAGCATTTCTATCTCTTTCAATTTCCATTCCTAAAATTTTCTTAGCAGGGCCCAGTTCCTTCATTTCAAATTCTGACTTCAACATGTTTTTAACTTGATCAATTAAAACAGTGTCTTTACAAGCTATCAACATGTCATCAACATATAAAAGAAGATAAACATATATTCCTTTTTCTTCCTTGTAATAGACACAACTATCATAGCAGCTTCTTTTAAAATTATTGCTAATCATGTGTGTATCAAATCTTTTATACCACTGCCGAGGTGATTGTTTAAGACCATATAAAGATTTTTTAAGTAAACACACTTGATCACTTTTAATTTTATTAGAAAAACCTTCAGGAGGCTGCATATGAATTTCTTCCTCAAGTTCTCCATGCAGAAATGCAGTTTTAACATCTAGTTGTTCTAAATGCAGATTTTCATAAGCAGTATAAGCTAACAGTAGCCTAATTGAGGTATGTTTAACCACTGGAGAGAAGATTTCATTGAAATCTATTCCTTCTCTCTGTGAAAATCCTTTGGCTACAAGTCTAGCCTTATACCTGGTCCCTTCTATCCCTGGTATGCCTTCCTTTTTCTTAAAGATCCATTTGGATCCTATAAGTTTTACCCCCTTAGGTTTAGGTACTAAAACCCAGGTTTTATTTTTATTTAGAGATTCCATTTCCTCATGCATAGCAAGAATCCATTTTGAAGAATCCTTGCTATTCACTGCCTCTTTATAGGTCCTAGGTAGGAGGTAAACCACTTCATCAGCTACAGTCAGTGCAAACATAGTGAGATCTGCCTGCCCATACCTTATGGGTGGTTTTATAACTCTCTTCTGCCTATCTCTCACTAAATTATAGGAGTTAGCACCACTTTGTTCAGTGTCACCTGAGTCTTCTTCCTCAGGTTTGCTACTTTCCCCAATTTCAGGTTCAGATTGGGCACTTATATGCTCCACCTCAATCTGAGATCCCCTTGGGGTTTGGTCAGTTTTTGGATCACTATTTTTATCCTGTACCCGAGCCATTTGTGACTCATTGAAGGTCACATCCCTGCTCACAATACAGTTATACCTACCAGGTCCATCTACCCAAAGTTTGTAGCCCTTAACTCCTTCAGGATACCCTATAAAGATACACTTGAGTGCCCTGGGTTCCAACTTGTCTGTTTTTGAGTGTGCATAAGCAACACACCCAAAAATTCTTAGGTAGTCATAGCTGGGAGGTTTCCCAGACCACAACTCATGTGGAGTTTTAAACTCTATGGCAGATGATGGGCATCTGTTTATGAGATGTACAGCAGTAGTGGCAGCCTCTGCCCAAAATGTTTTGGGCAGCCCTGAGTTTGACAACATACACCTTACCCTTTCTAGGATGGTTCTGTTCATCCTTTCAGCTAAACCATTCTGTTGGGGTGTTTCCCTCACTGTCTTATGCCTAAGAATTCCTTCTTTTTGACAGTACATATTAAACTCATTAGACAGAAACTCTAGTCCATTATCTGTTCTAAGGATTTTGAGTTTTCTACCTACTTGGTTTTCCACTAGGGTCTTCCACTCTTTGAATTTTTCAAAAGTGTCACTCTTGTTTTTAAGGATGTATATCCAGACCTTTCTAGAGTAATCATCCACTAATGATAGAAAGTAACTCCCTCCACTATGTGAATTTACTCTTGCTGGTCCCCATAAGTCAGAATGAACATAATCTAGGGTTTGTTTGGTGTTGTGGGTTGCTGACTTAAAACTAACCCTCTTAGCCTTTCCATAGATACAATCTTCGCAGAAAGGTAAGTTTCCTAAGTTTTGGTCACTCAACAGCCCTTGTTTTTGTAATTCTAAGAGACCCCCTTGACTTACATGTCCAAGCCTCCTATGCCATAGTACTGCTTTGTTTTCTACTATGTTCTGAGTTGGGTATGCTTCCCCAACTACTGTTTTTCCAAGAAGGGTATACAACCCATTTTTAATTATTCTTTCATAGTAACTAGAGAGCCTTTAGTAACTCTAAGAACCCCTCCTTCAGATTTAAAGGTGTAACCTGCCAAATCAAGCATACCAAGAGAAATTAAGTTTCTCTTTAGTTCAGGTATGAACCTGACCTCCCTCAGTACCTTTTCAATCCCATCATGCATTTTGAGTCTCACTGACCCTATACCCATGACTTTACAGGACTTGTTATTTCCTAGAATTACTTGCCCCCCTTCCATCTTAGTGAAAGTCTTAAACCACTCTCTAATTGGACACATATGAAAAGAACAACCAGAGTCCAATATCCACTCTGTTTTAGAGTCCACTTCACTCACAGTAAGTACCTCAGCACTTTCATACCCCTCTAAGACCAGAGAAGCATCCACTGCCTCTTTGGTCTTGTTCCCAAAGTTTGTTTTCCTTTCAGGACAGTCCTTCTTAAAATGCCCTTCCTTATGGCAATGAAAACATTTAAACTGTTTTCCCCTTGATTTAGACCTAGATTTCTTGTTTTCATTTTTACCTTTTTTCTCCCTTTTTTCTATTCTGCCCCTAATTGATAAACCTTCCCCACGACCTTGTTTGGTATCTCCCCTATTTTGAAGGTCCCTAGTATGAAGTACAGATTGTACTTCATCTAGTGTCAAAGAGTCTCTACCATACATCATGGTTTCTTTAAGGCTTTGATATGATGAGTCCAAAGAACTCATCAAGAGGATGGCCTGATCCTCATCCTCCACCTTAATGTCTATGTTAGCTAGGTCTAGAATAATCTTGTTGAACTCATCAAGGTGCTGTCCTATTGGTGTTCCTGGGGTCATCTTGAAGGTATACAAATTGGTTTTCTTGTGTAGTCTATTTGCTAGAGACTTTGTCATATACAAATTTTCTAATTTTAACCATATGCCTGCAGCTGTGTCCTCACTAGCCACCTCTCTCAGGACTTTATCCCCTAGAGAGAGGATTAGGGCACTATGGGCCTTCTGGAGAATGTCCTTCTGGACAATCCCTTTTTCTTCCTCTTTCGAGGAAGAGCCCTTTAATTTCTCACCAAGAAGGGCATCCTGCAGTCCATGTTGGACTAGCAGTGCCCTCATTTTTATTCTCCATAAGCCAAAATCATTATCTCCAGTAAACTTCTCTATGTCAAACCTCATTGTCCCCATGAACCTAGGGCTCTAGATACCAGTTGTTATAAAACAGCTTTTATTATAAAAGCTTTTAGGTTATTGTGAAAGAAGACAAAACCAGTTACTAATATAAAAAACCTTTCGGGTTGTTTAAAACACTGTGATTTGAAATCCCAAAATAAAACTCAGATGCAAGAATCACAATAACCTCAGATTGACATCAACTACAACCATCGAACCAACAGTATACCAATACATGACCTTATCACCAATATTTTGCAGAATGCTATTTACTCGCATGCTATACAGATTCAACAAGATAATATAGCAGAATATATCAAGATGCAAATATATCCAAGAAAGAATATTAAAGGCTATGAAAAACAAGAAAGAACACACCAATATACGTGGTTCGACCCTAATGGTCTACGTCCACGGCAGGAATGGGCCTCAGAGCTCTTTATTGATGATCAATACTTCACAACGAAGCCACAGTACATTTAGAGTAACAAGATCCCTCTCAGAAAACACCAGAAATCACTCAGATTTCTTCACTCTACAAGGAAACCATGAAAAAACCCTAAATCCCTCACTGTTTTCTCTCCCGAGCTCTCTGTCTCTCAAAGCAGCCGCTTAGTACACAATGAATCAATCGAATTAGGTTTACACCGTATCGTTAAGTATATATAGATTACAAGAGATGTCAACACGTGTAATGATCCAGCGGCTCGGCTCTCAGGCCTTCTGGAAGGATGCACAGGCTGGCTCACGTGATCCGGCAGCTTAATAGACTTATCTTGAACAGTCCAGATCTTGCCACTTGTCCACCATCCATATACTAATCACTTCAAGAGATCATATAGCAAATTAAAAGGTACGTATCATATAAATGTATTGACAACTATATATTACAGTTTTCTTTGCCATCATTCTTGGAGTGAATTAGAATATTCGACCTGATCCACCACATTTCAATACAAGGAAAGTCATTCCAACGCCAGAGTCACCGCCAATCGCCACCTAGGTGCACCTCTTTGTGCATTGCAACGAATCGGACTATAGCCTATGCCGCTTACACCAATTTCTCGAGGGAAATCTCGTCAAATGCATCCCACCTTAACCGTCTAGCTCAATTCTCTAGCATTGGACGAACTGACACGAAGAAACCTGTCTTTTATATCGTTCTTCCAATTGTAGCCTTAGATGTGTGCCATGCGCCCCTTATTTGGCCTTGGTGAAACTTGGAACCGGTGCTAAGGGCATTAATCAACTTACAAGCGATTACACAAGTCTAAACCATGTTTCACGCTGAATTTCCCTTTTAGTTCTTTCTCACCATTTTAATATGGACATTAATACTTTTATTGTTGTTTCCCATCATTCTTAGAGTGAAATAGAAGATTAGACTTGATAAACCACATTTCAACACAAGGAAAGCCGTTTCAACGCCCAAGTCACCGCCAAACACCACCTAGGTGCACCTCCATATGCATTCCAACTAATCGGACTGGACCCTATGCCGTTTACACCATTTTCTCAAGGGAAATCTCAGTAAATGCATCACACCTTAGCCGTCGAAACTCAGTTCTGGCATTGGACGAATTGACTCAAACAAACCCTTCTTTTCCTTCATTCATCCACTTGTAACACACAGATGCCATAGCATCGATTTCCCTCAAGCCGAAGACGCGCCATACTCCCCTTATCTTGCCTTGGTTAAGCTTGTAACCGGAGTTAAGGTCATTAATCAACTTACAAGTCATTAATTTCCTTTTTAATTCTTTCTCACCGTTTTTATATCGAAGTTAATACTTTTTTATAGTTGTTTCCCATCATTCTTAGAGGGGAATAGAATATTACACTTGATCCACCACATTTCAATATAAGGAAAGTCGCTCCAATGCCAAAGTCACCGCCGATCGCCACCTAGGCGCACCTCTATGTGCACTGCAACTAATCGTACTCTAGCCTATGCTGTTTACGCCATGTCCTCAAGGGAAATATCATCAAATACATCCCACTTTAACTGTTGTAACTCACTTCCATCACAGGACGAATTCAAACGAAGAAACCCGTCTTTTCATTCATTCTTCCAATTGTAGCCCACATATGCCATACCATTGGTTTCCCTCAAGCCCAAGATGTGCCATACGCTCCTAATCTAGATTTGGTGATGCGTGTGACTGGAGTTAAGGGCATTATTCAACGACAAGTGATTATTCATCTTTAAACCATCCTCTGAACTTAATTTCCTTTTTAATTCTTTATCTCCCTTTTCGTATGGGCCCTATTCCTCTTATGGTTTTCTTTGCCATCATTCTTGGAGTGAATTAGAAGATTAGACCAGAGCCACCAATTTCAATACAAGGAAAGTCATTCCAACGCCAGTGTCACCGCCAATCGCCACCTAGGTGCACCTCTTTGTGCATTGCAACGAATCAGACTATAGCCTATGCCGTTTACACCAATTTCTAGAGGGAAATCTAGTCAAATGCATCCCATCTTAACTGTCTAGCTCAATTCTCTAGCATTGGACGAACTGACACGAAGAAACTTGTCTTTTATATCGTTCTTCCAATTGTAGCCTTAGATGTGTCCCATACGCCCCTTATTTGGTCTTGGTGAAACCTGGAACCGGTGCTAAGGCATTAATCAACTTACATGCGATTACTCATGTCTAAAGCATGTTTATGGCTGAATTTCCCTTTTAGTTCTTTCTCACCATTTTAATATGGACATTAATACTTTTATTGTTGTTTCCCATCATTCTTAAGGTGAAATAGAAGATTAGACTTGATAAACCACATTTCAACACAAGGACAGTCGTTCCAACGCCCAAGTCACCGCCAAACGCCAGCTAGCTGCACCTCCTTGTGCATTCCAACTAATCGGTCTGTACCCTATCCGTTTACACCATTTTCACAAGGGAAATCCCAGTAAATGCATCACACCTTAGCCGTCAAAAGTCAGTTCTGGCATTGGACGAATTGACTCAAACAAACCCTTCTTTTCCTTCATTCATCCAATTGTAACGCACAGATGCCATACCATCGGTTTCCCTCAAGCCCAAGACGTGCCATACTCCCCTTATCTTACCTGGGTTAAGCTTGTAACCGGAGTTAAGGTCATTAATCAACTTACAAGTGATTAGTCATCTCTAAACCATGTTTCAAGATTAATTTCCTTTTTAATTCTATCTCATGGTTTTTATATGGATGTTAATACTTTATTATAGTTGTTTCCCGTCATTCTTAGAGCGGAATAGAAGATTACACTTGATCCACCACATTTCAATATAAGGAAAGTCACTCCAATGCCAAAGTCACCGTCGATCGCCACCTAGGCGCATCTCTATGTGCACTGCAACTAATCGGACTCTAGCCTATGCTGTTTACGCCATGTCCTCAAGGGAAATATCATCAAATACATCCCACTTTAATTGTTGTAACTCAGTTCTAGCACAGGACGAATTCAACCGAAGAAACCCGTCTTTTCATTCATTCTTCCAATTGTAGCCCACATATGCCATACCATTGGTTTCCCTCAAGTCCAAGATGTGCCATACGCCCCTAATCTAGATTTGGTATTGCGTGTGACTGGAGTTAAGGGCATTATTCAACTACAAGTGATTATTCATCTTTAAACCATCCTCTGAACTTAATTTCCTTTTCAATTCTTTCTCTCCCTTTTCATATGGGCCTAATTCCTCTTATTGTTTTCTTTGCCATCATTCTTGGAGTGAATTAGAATATTAGACCTGATCCACCACATTTCAATACAAGGAAAGTCATTCAAATGCCAGAGTCACCGCCAATCGCCGCCTAGGTGCACCTCTTTGTGCATTGCAACGTATCGGACTATAGCCTATGCCGCATACATCAATTTCTCGAGGGAAATCTAGTCAAATGCATCCCACCTTCACCGTCTAGCTCAATTCTCTAGCATTGGATGAACTGACACGAAGAAACCTGTCTTTTATATCGTTCTTCCAATTGTAGCCTTAGATGTGTGCCATACGCGCCTTATTTGGCCTTGGTGAAACTTGGAACCGGTGCTAAGGGCATTAATCAACTTACAAGCGATTACTCATGTCCAAACCATGTTTGAGGCTGGATTTCCCTTTTAGTTCTTTCTCACCATTTTAATATGGACATTAATACTTTTATTGTTGTTTCCCATCATTCTTTTAGTGAAATAGAAGATTAGACCTAATAAACCACATTTCAACACAAGGAAAGTCGTTCCAGCGACCAAGTCACCGCCAAACGCCACCTAGGTGCACCTCCATGTGCATTCCAACTAATCCGACTGTACCCTATGCCGTTTACACCATTTTCTCAAGGGAAATCTCAGTAAATGCATCACACCTTAGCCGTCGAAACTCAGTTCTGGCATTGTACGAATTGACTCAAACAACCCCTTCTTTTCCTTCATTCATCCAATTGTAACGCACAGATGCCATACCATCGGTTTCCCTCAAGCCCAAGATGTGCCATACTCCCCTTACCTTGCCTTGGTTAAGCTTTTAACCGGAGTTAAGGTCATTAATCAACTTACAGGTGAATAGTCATCTCTAAACCATGTTTCAAGATTAATTTCCTTTTTAATTCCTTCTCACCATTTTTATATGGATGTTAATACTTTTTTATTGTTGTTTCCCATCATTCTTAGAGCGGAATAGAAGATTACACTTGATCCACCACATTTCAATATAAGGAAAGTCACTCCAATGCCAAAGTCACCGTCCATCGCCACCTAGGCGCACCTCTATGTGCACTGCAACTAATCGCACTCTAGGCTATGCTGTTTACGCCATGTCCTCAAGGGAAATATCATCAAATACATCCCACCTTAACTGTTGTAACTGAGTTCCAGCACAGGACGAATTCAAACGAAGAAACCCGTCTTTTCTTTCATTCTTCCAATTGTAGCCCACATATGCCATACCATTAGTTTCCCTCAAGCCCAAGATGTGCCATACGCCCCTAATCTAGATTTGGTGATGCTTGTGACTGGAGTTAAGGGCATTATTCAACTACAAGTGATTATTCATCTTTAAACCATCCTCTGAACTTAATTTCCTTTTTAATTCTTTCTCTCCCTTTTCGTTTGGGCCTTATTCCTCTTATTGTTTTCATTGCCATCATTCTTGGAGTGAATTAGAAGATTAGACCTGATCCACCACATTTCAATACAAGGAAAGTCATTCCAATGCCAGAGTCACCGCCAATCGCCACCTAGGTGCACCTCTTTGTGCATTGCAACGAATCGGACAATAGCCTATGCCGTTTACACCAATTTCTCGAGGGAAATCTCGTCAAATGCATCCCACCTTAACTGTCTAGCTCAATTCTCTAGCATTGGACGAACTGACACGAAGAAACCTGTCTTTTATATCGTTCTTCCAATTGTAGCCTTAGATGTGTGCCATACGTGCCTTATTTGGAGTTGGTGAAACTTGGAACCGGTGCTAAGGGCATTAATCAACTTACAAGTGACTACTCATGTCTAAACCATGTTTGAGGCTGGATTTCCCTTTTAGTTCTTTGTCACCATTTTAATATGGACATTAAGACTTTTATTGTTGTTTCCCATCATTCTTAGAGTGAAATAGAACATTAGACTTGATAAACCACATTTCAACACAAGGAAAGTCGTTCCAACGCCCAAGTCACCGCCAAACGCCACCTAGGTGCACCTCCATGTGCATTCCAACTAATCGGATTGTACCCTATGCCGTTTACCCATTTCCTCAAGGGAAATCTCAGTAAATGCACCACACCTTAGCCATCGAAACTCAGTTTTGGCATTGGACGAATTGACTCAAACAAACCCTTCTTTTCCTTCATTCATCCAATTGTAACGCACAGATGCCATACCATCGGTTTCCCTCAAGCCCAAGACGCGCCATACTCCCCTTATCTTGCCTTGGTTAAGCTTGTAACCGGAGTTAAGGTCATTAATCAACTTTCAAGTGATTAGTCATCTCTAAACCAAGTTTCAAGATTAATTTCCTATTTAATTCTTTCTCACCGTTTTTATATGGATGTTAATACTTTTTTATAGTTGTTTCCCATCATTCTTAGAGCAGAATAGAAGATTACACTTGACCCACCACATTTCAATATAAGGAAAGTCACTCCAATGCCAAAGTCACCGTCCATCGCCACCTAGGCGCACCTCTATGTGCACTGCAACTAATCGGACTCTAGCCTATGTTGTTTACACCATGTCCTCAAGGGAAATATCATCAAATACATCCCACCATAACTGTGGTAACTCAGTTCCAGAAGAGGACGAATTCAAATGAAGAAACCCGTCTTTTCTTTCATTCTTCCAATTGTAGCCCACATATGCCATACCATTAGTTTCCCTCAAGCCCAAGATGTGCCATACGCCCCTAATCTAGATTTGGTGATGCTTGTGACTGGAGTTAAGGGCATTATTCAACTACAAGTGATTATTCATCTTTAAACCATCCTCTGAACTTAATTTCCTTTTTAATTCTTTCTCTCCCTTTTCGTTTGGGCCTTATTCCTCTTATTGTTTTCTTTGCCATCATTCTTGGAGTGAATTAGAAGATTAGACCTGATCCACCACATTTCAATACAAGGAAAGTCATTCCAACGTCAGAGTCACCGCCAATCGCCACCTAGGTGCACCTCTTTGTGCATTGCAAAGAATCGGACTATAGCCGATGCCGTTTACACCAATTTCTAGAGGGAAATCTCGTCAAATGCATCCCACCTTAACCGTCTGGCTCAATTCTCTAGCATTGGACGAACTGACACTTACAAACGTGTCTTTTATATCGGTCTTCCAATTGTAGCCTTAGATGTGTGCCATACGCGCCTTATTTGGCCTTGGTGAAACTTGGAACCGGTGCTAAGGGCATTAATCAAGTTACAAGCGATTACTCATGTCCAAACCATGTTTGAGGCTGGATTTCCCTTTTAGTTCTTTCTCACCATTTTAATATGGACATTAATACTTTTATTGTTGTTTCCCATCATTCTTTTAGTGAAATAGAAGATTAGACTTGATAAACCACATTTCAACACAAGGAAAGTCGTTCCAACGCCCAAGTCACCGCCAAACGCCACCTAGGTGCACCTCCATGTGCATTCCAACTAATCGGACTGTACCCTATGCCGTTTACACCATTTTCTCAAGGGAAATCTCAGTAAATGCATCACACCTTAGCCGTCGAAACTCAGTTCTGGCATTGTACGAATTGACTCAAACAACCCCTTCTTTTCCTTCATTCATCCAATTGTAACGCACAGATGCCATACCATCGGTTTCCCTCAAGCCCAAGATCTGCCATACTCCCCTTATCTTGCCTTGGTTAAGCTTGTAACCGGAGTTAAGGTCATTAATCAACTTACAAGTGAATAGTCATCTCTAAACCATGTTTCAAGATTAATTTCCTTTTTAATTCCTTCTCACCGTTTTTATATGGATGTTAATACTTTTTTATTCTTGTTTCCCATCATTCTTAGAGCGGAATAGAAGATTACACTTGATCCACCACATTTCAATATAAGGAAAGTCACTCCAATGCCAAAGTGGTGGTCCATCGCCACCTAGGCGCACCTCTATGTGCACTGCAACTAATCGGACTCTAGCCTATGTTGTTTACACCATGTCCTCAAGGGAAATATCATCAAATACATCCCACCTTAACTGTTGTAACTCAGTTCCAGAGGAGGACGAATTCAAATGAAGAAACCCGTCTTTTCTTTCATTCTTCCAATTGTAGCCCACATATGCCATACCATTAGTTTCCCTCAAGCCCAAGATGTGCCATACGCCCCTAATCTAGATTTGGTGATGCTTGTGACTGGAGTTAAGGGCATTATTCAACTACAAGTGATTATTCATCTTTAAACCATCCTCTGAACTTAATTTCCTTTTTAATTCTGTCTCTCCCTTTTCGTTTGGGCCTTATTCCTCTTATTGTTTTCTTTGCCAACATTCTTCGAGTGAATTAGAAGATTAGACCTGATCCACCACATTTCAATACAAGGAAAGTCATTCCAACGTCAGAGTCGCCGCCAATCGCCACCTAGGTGCACCTCTTTGTGCATTGCAACGAATCGGACTATAGCCGATGCCGTTTACACCAATTTCTAGAGGGAAATCTCGTCAAATGCATCCCACCTTAACCGTCTGGCTCAATTCTCTAGCATTGGACGAACTGACACTTACAAACGTGTCTTTTATATCGGTCTTCCAATTGTAGCCTTAGATGTGTGCCATACGCGCCTTATTTGGCCTTGGTGAAACTTGGAACCGGTGCTAAGGGCATTAATCAAGTTACAAGCGATTACTCATGTCCAAACCATGTTTGAGGCTGGATTTCCCTTTTAGTTCTTTCTCACCATTTTAATATGGACATTAATACTTTTATTGTTGTTTCCCATCATTCTTTTAGTGAAATAGAAGATTAGACTTGATAAACCACATTTCAACACAAGGAAAGTCGTTCCAACGCCCAAGTCACCGCCAAACGCCACCTAGGTGCACCTCCATGTGCATTCCAACTAATCGGACTGTACCCTATGCCGTTTACACCATTTTCTCAAGGGAAATCTCAATAAATGCATAACACCTTAGCCGTCGAAACTCAGTTCTGGCATTGTACGAATTGACTCAAACAACCCCTTCTTTTCCTTCATTCATCCAATTGTAACGCACAGATGCCATACCATCAGTTTCCCTCAAGCCCAAGATCTGCCATACTCCCCTTATCTTGCCTTGGTTAAGCTTGTAACCGGAGTTAAGGTCATTAATCAACTTACAAGTGAATAGTCATCTCTAAACCATGTTTCAAGATTAATTTCCTTTTTAATTCCTTCTCACCGTTTTTATATGGATGTTAATACTTTTTTATTCTTGTTTCCCATCATTCTTAGAGCGGAATAGAAGATTACACTTGATCCACCACATTTCAATATAAGGAAAGTCACTCCAATGCCAAAGTCACCGTCCATCGCCACCTAGGCGCACCTCTATGTGCACTGCAACTAATCGGACTCTAGCCTATGTTGTTTACACCATGTCCTCAAGGGAAATATCATCAAATACATCCCACCATAACTGTTGTAACTCAGTTCCAGAAGAGGACGAATTCAAATGAAGAAACCCGTCTTTTCTTTCATTCTTCCAATTGTAGCCCACATATGCCATACCATTAGTTTCCCTCAAGCCCAAGATGTGCCATACGCCCCTAATCTAGATTTGGTGATGCTTGTGACTGGAGTTAAGGGCATTATTCAACTACAAGTGATTATTCATCTTTAAACCATCCTCTGAACTTAATTTCCATTTTAATTCTTTCTCTCCCTTTTCGTTTGGGCCTTATTCCTCTTATTGTTTTCTTTGCCATCATTCTTGGAGTGAATTAGAAGATTAGACCTGATCCACCACATTTCAATACAAGGAAAGTCATTCCAACGTCAGAGTCACCGCCAATCGCCACCTAGGTGCACCTCTTTGTGCATTGGAACGAATCGGACTATAGCCGATGCCGTTTACACCAATTTCTAGAGGGAAATCTCGTCAAATGCATCCCACCTTAACCGTCTGGCTCAATTCTCTAGCATTGGACGAACTGACACTTACAAACGTGTCTTTTATATCGGTCTTCCAATTGTAGCCTTAGATGTGTGCCATACGCGCCTTATTTGGCCTTGGTGAAACTTGGAACCGGTGCTAAGGGCATTAATCAAGTTACAAGCGATTACTCATGTCCAAACCATGTTTGAGGCTGGATTTCCCTTTTAGTTCTTTCTCACCATTTTAATATGGACATTAATACTTTTATTGTTGTTTCCCATCATTCTTTTAGTGAAATAGAAGATTAGACTTGATAAACCACATTTCAACACAAGGAAAGCCGTTCCAACGCCCAAGTCACCGCCAAACGCCACCTAGGTGCACCTCCATGTGCATTCCAACTAATCGGACTGTACCCTATGCCGTTCACACCATTTTCTCAAGGGAAATCTCAGTAAATGCATCACACCTTAGCCGTCGAAACTCAGTTCTGGCATTGTACGAATTGACTCAAACAACCCCTTCTTTTCCTTCATTCATCTAATTGTAACGCACAGATGCCATACCATCGGTTTCCCTCAAGCCCAAGATCTGCCATACTCCCCTTATCTTGCCTTGGTTAAGCTGGTAACCGGAGTTAAGGTCATTAATCAACTTACAAGTGAATAGTCATCTCTAAACCATGTTTCAAGATTAATTTCCTTTTTAATTCCTTCTCACCGTTTTTATATGGATGTTAATACTTTTTTATTCTTGTTTTCCATCATTCTTAGAGCGGAATAGAAGATTACACTTGATCCACCACATTTCAATATATGGAAAGTCACTCCAATGCCAAAGTCACCGTCCATCGCCACCTAGGCGCACCTCTATGTGCACTGCAACTAATCGGACTCTAGCCTATGTTGTTTACACCATGTCCTCAAGGGAAATATCATCAAATACATCCCACCTTAACTGTTGTAACTCAGTTCCAGAAGAGGACGAATTCAAATGAAGAAACCCGTCTTTTCTTCCATTCTTCCAATTGTAGCCCACATATGCCATACCATTAGTTTCCCTCAAGCCCAAGATGTGCCATACGCCCCTAATCTAGATTTGGTGATGCTTGTGACTGGAATTAAGGGCATTATTCAACTACAAGTGATTATTCATCTTTAAACCATCCTCTGAACTTAATTTCCTTTTTAATTCTTTCTCTCCCTTTTCGTTTGGGCCTTATTCCTCTTATTGTTTTCTTTGCCATCATTCTTGGAGTGAATTAGAAGATTAGACCTGATCCACCACATTTCAATACAAGGAAAGTCATTCCAACGTCAGAGTCACCGCCAATCGCCACCTAGGTGCACCTCTTTGTGCATTGCAACGAATCGGACTATAGCCGATGCCGTTTACACCAATTTCTAGAGGGAAATCTCGTCAAATGGATCCCACCTTAACCGTCTGGCTCAATTCTCTAGCATTGGACGAACTGACACTTACAAACGTGTCTTTTATATCGGTCTTCCAATTGTAGCCTTAGATGTGTGCCATACGCGCCTTATTTGGCCTTGGTGAAACTTGGAACCGGTGCTAAGGGCATTAATCAAGTTACAAGCGATTACTCATGTCCAAACCATGTTTGAGGCTGGATTTCGCTTTTAGTTCTTTCTCACCATTTTAATATGGACATTAATACTTTTATTGTTGTTTCCCATCATTCTTTTAGTGAAATAGAAGATTAGACTTGATAAACCACATTTCAACACAAGGAAAGTCGTTCCAACGCCCAAGTCACCGCCAAACGCCACCTAGGTGCACCTCCATGTGCATTCCAACTAATCGGACTGTACCCTATGCCGTTCACACCATTTTCTCAAGGGAAATCTCAGTAAATGCATCACACCTTAGCCGTCGAAACTCAGTTCTGGCATTGTACGAATTGACTCAAACAACCCCTTCTTTTCCTTCATTCATCCAATTGTAACGCACAGATGCCATACCATCAGTTTCCCTCAAGCCCAAGATCTGCCATACTCCCCTTATCTTGCCTTGGTTAAGCTTGTAACCGGAGTTAAGGTCATTAATCAACTTACAAGTGAATAGTCATCTCTAAACCATGTTTCAAGATTAATTTCCTTTTTAATTCCTTCTCACCGTTTTTATATGGATGTTAATACTTTTTTATTCTTGTTTCCCATCATTCTTAGAGCGGAATAGAAGATTACACTTGATCCACCACATTTCAATATAAGGAAAGTCACTCCAATGCCAAAGTCACCGTCCATCGCCACCTAGGCGCACCTCTATGTGCACTGCAACTAATCGGACTCTAGCCTATGGTGTTTACACCATGTCCTCAAGGGAAATATCATCAAATACATCCCACCATAACTGTTGTAACTCAGTTCCAGAAGAGGACGAATTCAAATGAAGAAACCCGTCTTTTCTTTCATTCTTCCAATTGTAGCCCACATATGCCATACCATTAGTTTCGCTCAAGCCCAAGATGTGCCATACGCCCCTAATCTAGATTTGGTGATGCTTGTGACTGGAGTTAAGGGCATTATTCAACTACAAGTGATTATTCATCTTTAAACCATCCTCTGAACTTAATTTCCTTTTTAATTCTTTCTCTCCCTTTTCGTTTGGGCCTTATTCCTCTTATTGTTTTCTTTGCCATCATTCTTGGAGTGAATTAGAAGATTAGACCTGATCCACCACATTTCAATACAAGGAAAGTCATTCCAACGTCAGAGTCACCGCCAATCGCCACCTAGGTGCACCTCTTTGTGCATTGCAACGAATCGACTATAGCCGATGCCGTTTACACCAATTTCTAGAGGAAAATCTCGTCAAATGCATCCCACCTTAACCGTCTGGCTCAATTCTCTAGCATTGGACGAACTGACACTTACAAACGTGTCTTTTATATCGGTCTTCCAATTGTAGCCTTAGATGTGTGCCATACGCGCCTTATTTGGCCTTGGTGAAACTTGGAACCGGTGCTAAGGGCATTAATCAAGTTACAAGCGATTACTCATGTCCAAACCATGTTTGAGGCTGGATTTCCCTTTTAGTTCTATCTCACCATTTTACTATGGACATTAATACTTTTATTGTTGTTTCCCATCATTCTTTTAGTGAAATAGAAGATTAGACTTGATAAACCACATTTCAACACAAGGAAAGTCGTTCCAACACCCAAGTCACCGCCAAACGCCACCTAGGTGCACCTCCATGTGCATTCCAACTAATCGGACTGTACCCTATGCCGTTCACATCATTTTCTCAAGGGAAATCTCAGTAAATGCATCACACCTTAGCCGTCGAAACTCAGTTCTGGCATTGTACGAATTGACTCAAACAACCCCTTCTTTTCCTTCATTCATCTAATTGTAACGCACAGATGCCATACCATCGGTTTCCCTGAAGCCCAAGATCTGCCATACTCCCCTTATCTTGCCTTGGTTAAGCTGGTAACCGGAGTTAAGGTCATTAATCAACTTACAAGTGAATAGTCATCTCTAAACCATGTTTCAAGATTAATTTCCTTTTTAATTCCTTCTCACCGTTTTTATATGGATGTTAATACTTTTTTATTCTTGTTTTCCATCATTCTTAGAGTGGAATAGAAGATTACACTTGATCCACCACATTTCAATATATGGAAAGTCACTCCAATGCCAAAGTCACCGTCCATCGCCACCTAGGCGCACCTCTATGTGCACTGCAACTAATCGGACTCTAGCCTATGTTGTTTACACCATGTCCTCAAGGGAAATATCATCAAATACATCCCACCTTAACTGTTGTAACTCAGTTCCAGAAGAGGACGAATTCAAATGAAGAAACCCGTCTTTTCTTCCATTCTTCCAATTGTAGCCCACATATGCCATACCATTAGTTTCCCTCAAGCCCAAGATGTGCCATACGCCCCTAATCTAGATTTGGTGATGCTTGTGACTGGAATTAAGGGCATTATTCAACTACAAGTGATTATTCATCTTTCAACCATCCTCTGAACTTAATTTCCTTTTTAATTCTTTCTCTCCCTTTTCGTTTGGGCCTTATTCCTCTTATTGTTTTCTTTGCCATCATTCTTGGAGTGAATTAGAAGATTAGACCTGATCCACCACATTTCAATACAAGGAAAGTCATTCCAACGTCAGAGTCACCGCCAATCGCCACCTAGGTGCACCTCTTTGTGCATTGCAACGAATCGGACTATAGCCGATGCCGTTTACACCAATTTCTAGAGGGAAATCTCGTCAAATGCATCCCACCTTAACCGTCTGGCTCAATTCTCTAGCATTGGACGAACTGACACTTACAAACGTGTCTTTTATATCGGTCTTCCAATTGTAGCCTTAGATGTGTGCCATACGCGCCTTATTTGGCCTTGGTGAAACTTGGAACCGGTGCTAAGGGCATTAATCAAGTTACAAGCGATTACTCATGTCCAAACCATGTTTGAGGCTGGATTTCCCTTTTAGTTCTTTCTCACCATTTTAATATGGACATTAATACTTTTATTGTTGTTTCCCATCATTCTTTTAGTGAAATAGAAGATTAGACTTGATAAACCACATTTCAACACAAGGAAAGTCGTTCCAACGCCCAAGTCACCGCCAAACGCCACCTAGGTGCACCTCCATGTGCATTCCAACTAATCGGACTGTACCCTATGCCGTTCACACCATTTTCTCAAGGGAAATCTCAGTAAATGCATCACACCTTAGCCGTCGAAACTCAGTTCTGGCATTGTACGAATTGACTCAAACAACCCCTTCTTTTCCTTCATTCATCCAATTGTAACGCACAGATGCCATACCATCGGTTTCCCTCAAGCCCAAGATCTGCCATACTCCCCTTATCTTGCCTTGGTTAAGCTTGTAACCAGAGTTAAGGTCATTAATCAACTTACAAGTGAATAGTCATCTCTAAACCATGTTTCAAGATTAATTTCCATTTTAATTCCTTCTCACCGTTTTTATATGGATGTTAATACTTTTTTATTCTTGTTTCCCATCATTCTTAGAGCGGAATAGAAGATTACACTTGATCCACCACATTTCAATATAAGGAAAGTCACTCCAATGCCAAAGTCACCGTCCATCGCCACCTAGGCGCACCTCTATGTGCACTGCAACTAATCGGACTCTAGCCTATGTTGTTTACACCATGTCCTCAAGGGAAATATCATCAAATACATCCCACCTTAACTGTTGTAACTCAGTTCCAGAAGAGGACGAATTCAAACGAAGAAACCCGTCTTTTCTTTCATTCTTCCAATTGTAGCCCACATATGCCATACCATTAGTTTCCCTCAAGCCCAAGATGTGCCATACGCCCCTAATCTAGATTTGGTGATGCTTGTGACTGGAGTTAAGGGCATTATTCAACTACAAGTGATTATTCATCTTTAAACCATCCTCTGAACTTAATTTCCTTTTTAATTCTTTCTCTCCCTTTTCGTTTGGGCCTTATTCCTCTTATTGTTTTCTTTGCCATCATTCTTGGAGTGAATTAGAAGATTAGACCTGATCCACCACATTTCAATACAAGGAAAGTCATTCCAACGTCAGAGTCACCGCCAATCGCCACCTAGGTGCACCTCTTTGTGCATTGCAACGAATCGGACTATAGCCGATGCCGTTTACACCAATTTCTAGAGGGAAATCTCGTCAAATGCATCCCACCTTAACCATCTGGCTCAATTCTCTAGCATTGGACGAACTGACACTTACAAACGTGTCTTTTATATCGGTCTTCCAGTTGTAGCCTTAGATGTGTGCCATACGCGCCTTATTTGGCCTTGGTGAAACTTGGAACCGGTGCTAAGGGCATTAATCAAGTTACAAGCGATTACTCATGTCCAAACCATGTTTGAGGCTGGATTTCCCTTTTAGTTCTTTCTCACCATTTTAATATGGACATTAATACTTTTATTGTTGTTTCCCATCATTCTTTTAGTGAAATAGAAGATTAGACTTGATAAACCACATTTCAACACAAGGAAAGTCGTTCCAACGCCCAAGTCACCGCCAAACGCCACCTAGGTGCACCTCCATGTGCATTCCAACTAATCGGACTGTACCCTATGCCGTTCACACCATTTTCTCAAGGGAAATCTCAGTAAATGCATCACACCTTAGCCGTCGAAACTCAGTTCTGGCATTGTACGAATTGACTCAAACAACCCCTTCTTTTCCTTCATTCATCCAATTGTAACGCACAGATGCCATACCATCGGTTTCCCTCAAGCCCAAGATCTGCCATACTCCCCTTATCTTGCCTTGGTTAAGCTTGTAACCAGAGTTAAGGTCATTAATCAACTTACAAGTGAATAGTCATCTCTAAACCATGTTTCAAGATTAATTTCCATTTTAATTCCTTCTCACCGTTTTTATATGGATGTTAATACTTTTTTATTCTTGTTTCCCATCATTCTTAGAGCGGAATAGAAGATTACACTTGATCCACCACATTTCAATATAAGGAAAGTCACTCCAATGCCAAAGTCACCGTCCATCGCCACCTAGGCGCACCTCTATGTGCACTGCAACTAATCGGACTCTAGCCTATGTTGTTTACACCATGTCCTCAAGGGAAATATCATCAAATACATCCCACCTTAACTGTTGTAACTCAGTTCCAGAAGAGGACGAATTCAAACGAAGAAACCCGTCTTTTCTTTCATTCTTCCAATTGTAGCCCACATATGCCATACCATTAGTTTCCCTCAAGCCCAAGATGTGCCATACGCCCCTAATCTAGATTTGGTGATGCTTGTGACTGGAGTTAAGGGCATTATTCAACTACAAGTGATTATTCATCTTTAAACCATCCTCTGAACTTAATTTCCTTTTTAATTCTTTCTCTCCCTTTTCGTTTGGGCCTTATTCCTCTTATTGTTTTCTTTGCCATCATTCTTGGAGTGAATTAGAAGATTAGACCTGATCCACCACATTTCAATACAAGGAAAGTCATTCCAACGTCAGAGTCACCGCCAATCGCCACCTAGGTGCACCTCTTTGTGCATTGCAACGAATCGGACTATAGCCGATGCCGTTTACACCAATTTCTAGAGGGAAATCTCGTCAAATGCATCCCACCTTAACCATCTGGCTCAATTCTCTAGCATTGGACGAACTGACACTTACAAACGTGTCTTTTATATCGGTCTTCCAGTTGTAGCCTTAGATGTGTGCCATACGCGCCTTATTTGGCCTTGGTGAAACTTGGAACCGGTGCTAAGGGCATTAATCAAGTTACAAGCGATTACTCATGTCCAAACCATGTTTGAGGCTGGATTTCCCTTTTAGTTCTTTCTCACCATTTTAATATGGACATTAATACTTTTATTGTTGTTTCCCATCATTCTTTTAGTGAAATAGAAGATTAGACTTGATAAACCACATTTCAACACAAGGAAAGTCGTTCCAACGCCCAAGTCACCGCCAAACGCCACCTAGGTGCACCTCCATGTGCATTCCAACTAATCGGACTGTACCCTATGCCGTTCACACCATTTTCTCAAGGGAAATCTCAGTAAATGCATCACACCTTAGCCGTCGAAACTCAGTTCTGGCATTGTACGAATTGACTCAAACAACCCCTTCTTTTCCTTCATTCATCCAATTGTAACGCACAGATGCCATACCATCGGTTTCCCTCAAGCCCAAGATCTGCCATACTCCCCTTATCTTGCCTTGGTTAAGCTTGTAACCGGAGTTAAGGTCATTAATCAACTTACAAGTGAATAGTCATCTCTAAACCATGTTTCAAGATTAATTTCCTTTTTAATTCCTTCTCACCGTTTTTATATGGATGTTAATACTTTTTTATTCTTGTTTCCCATCATTCTTAGAGCGGAATAGAAGATTACACTTGATCCACCACATTTCAATATATGGAAAGTCACTCCAATGCCAAAGTCACCGTCCATCGCCACCTAGGCGCACCTCTATGTGCACTGCAACTAATCGGACTCTAGCCTATGTTGTTTACACCATGTCCTCAAGGGAAATATCAGCAAATACATCCCACCTTAACTGTTGTAACTCAGTTCCAGAAGAGGACGAATTCAAATGAAGAAACCCGTCTTTTCTTTCATTCTTCCAATTGTAGCCCACATATGCCATACCATTAGTTTCCCTCAAGCCCAAGATGTGCCATACGCCCCTAATCTAGATTTGGTGATGCTTGTGATTGGAGTTAAGGGCATTATTCAACTACAAGTGATTATTCATCTTTAAACCATCCTCTGAACTTAATTTCCTTTTTAATTCTTTCTCTCCCTTTTCGTTTGGGCCTTATTCCTCTTATTGTTTTCTTTGCCATCATTCTTGGAGTGAATTAGAAGATTAGACCTGATCCACCACATTTCAATACAAGGAAAGTCATTCCAACGTTAGAGTCACCGCCAATCGCCACCTAGGTGCACCTCTTTGTGCATTGCAACGAATCGGACTATAGCCGATGCCGTTTACACCAATTTCTAGAGGGAAATCTCGTCAAATGCATCCCACCTTAACCATCTGGCTCAATTCTCTAGCATTGGACGAACTGACACTTACAAACGTGTCTTTTATATCGGTCTTCCAATTGTAGCCTGAGATGTGTGCCATACGCGCCTTATTTGGCCTTGGTGAAACTTGGAACCGGTGCTAAGGGCATTAATCAAGTTACAAGCGATTACTCATGTCTAAACCATGTTTGAGGCTGGATTTTCCTTTTAGTTCTTTCTCACCATTTTAATATGGACATTAATACTTTTATTGTTGTTTCCCATCATTCTTTTAGTGAAATAGAAGATTAGACTTGATAAACCACATTTCAACACAAGGAAAGCCGTTCCAACGCCCAAGTCACCGCCAAACGCCACCTAGGTGCACCTCCATGTGCATTCCAACTAATCGGACTGTACCCTATGCCGTTCACACCATTTTCTCAAGGGAAATCTCAGTAAATGCATCACACCTTAGCCGTCGAAACTCGGTTCTGGCATTGTACGAATTGACTCAAACAACCCCTTCTTTTCCTTCATTCATCCAATTGTAACGCACAGATGCCATACCATCGGTTTCCCTCAAGCCCAAGATCTGCCATACTCCCCTTATCTTGCCTTGGTTAAGCTTGTAACTGGAGTTAAGGTCATTAATCAACTTACAAGTGAATAGTCATCTCTAAACCATGTTTCAAGATTAATTTCCTTTTTAATTCCTTCTCACCGTTTTTATATGGATGTTAATACTTTTTTATTCTTGTTTCCCATCATTCTTAGAGCGGAATAGAAGATTACACTTGATCCACCACATTTCAATATATGGAAAGTCACTCCAATGCCAAAGTCACCGTCCATCGCCACCTAGGCGCACCTCTATGTGCACTGCAACTAATCGGACTCTAGCCTATGTTGTTTACACATTGTCCTCAAGGGAAATATCATCAAATACATCCCACCTTAACTGTTGTAACTCAGTTCCAGAAGAGGACGAATTCAAATGAAGAAACCCGTCTTTTCTTTCATTCTTCCAATTGTAGCCCACATATGCCATACCATTAGTTTCCCTCAAGCCCAAGATGTGCCATACGCCCCTAATCTAGATTTGGTGATGCTTGTGACTGGAGTTAAGGGCATTATTCAACTACAAGTGATTATTCATCTTTAAACCATCCTCTGAACTTAATTTCCTTTTTAATTCTTTCTCTCCCTTTTCGTTTGGGCCTTATTCCTCTTATTGTTTTCTTTGCCATCATTCTTGGAGTGAATTAGAAGATTAGAACTGATCCACCACATTTCAATACAAGGAAAGTCATTCCAACGTCAGAGTCACCGCCAATCGCCACCTAGGTGCACCTCTTTGTGCATTGCAACGAATCGGACTATAGCCGATGCCGTTTACACCAATTTCTAGAGGGAAATCTCGTCAAATGCATCCCACCTTAACCGTCTGGCTCAATTCTCTAGCATTGGACGAACTGACACTTACAAACGTGTCTTTTATATCGGTCTTCCAATTGTAGCCTTAGATGTGTGCCATACGCGCCTTATTTGGCCTTGGTGAAACTTGGAACCGGTGCTAAGGGCATTAATCAAGTTACAAGCGATTACTCATGTCCAAACCATGTTTGAGGCTGGATTTCCCTTTTAGTTCTTTCTCACCATTTTAATATGGACATTAATACTTTTATTGTTGTTTCCCATCATTCTTTTAGTGAAATAGAAGATTAGACTTGATAAACCACATTTCAACACAAGGAAAGTCGTTCCAACGCCCAAGTCACCGCCAAACGCCACCTAGCTGCACCTCCATCTGCATTCCGACTAATCGGACTGTACCCTATGCCGTTTACACCATTTTCCCAAGGGAAATCTCAGTAAATGCATCACACCTTAGCCGTCGAAACTCAGTTCTGGCATTGTACGAATTGACTCAAACAACCCCTTCTTTTCCTTCATTCATCTAATTGTAACGCACAGATGCCATACCATCGGTTTCCCTGAAGCCCAAGATCTGCCATACTCCCCTTATCTTGCCTTGGTTAAGCTGGTAACCGGAGTTAAGGTCATTAATCAACTTACAAGTGAATAGTCATCTCTAAACCATGTTTCAAGATTAATTTCCTTTTTAATTCCTTCTCACCGTTTTTATATGGATGTTAATACTTTTTTATTCTTGTTTCCCATCATTCTTAGAGCGGAATAGAAGATTACACTTGATCCACCACATTTCAATATAAGGAAAGTCACTCCAATGCCAAAGTCACCGTCCATCGCCACCTAGGCGCACCTCTATGTGCACTGCAACTAATCGGACTCTAGCCTATGGTGTTTACACCATGTCCTCAAGGGAAATATCATCAAATACATCCCACCATAACTGTTGTAACTCAGTTCCAGAAGAGGACGAATTCAAATGAAGAAACCCGTCTTTTCTTTCATTCTTCCAATTGTAGCCCACATATGCCATACCATTAGTTTCCCTCAAGCCCAAGATGTGCCATACGCCCCTAATCTAGATTTGGTGATGCTTGTGACTGGAGTTAAGGGCATTATTCAACTACAAGTGATTATTCATCTTTAAACCATCCTCTGAACTTAATTTCCTTTTTAATTCTTTCTCTCCCTTTTCGTTTGGGCCTTATTCCTCTTATTGTTTTCTTTGCCATCATTCTTGGAGTGAATTAGAAGATTAGACCTGATCCACCACATTTCAATACAAGGAAAGTCATTCCAACGTCAGAGTCACCGCCAATCGCCACCTAGGTGCACCTCTTTGTGCATTGCAACGAATCGACTATAGCCGATGCCGTTTACACCAATTTCTAGAGGAAAATCTCGTCAAATGCATCCCACCTTAACCGTCTGGCTCAATTCTCTAGCATTGGACGAACTGACACTTACAAACGTGTCTTTTATATCGGTCTTCCAATTGTAGCCTTAGATGTGTGCCATACGCGCCTTATTTGGCCTTGGTGAAACTTGGAACCGGTGCTAAGGGCATTAATCAAGTTACAAGCGATTACTCATGTCCAAACCATGTTTGAGGCTGGATTTCCCTTTTAGTTCTATCTCACCATTTTACTATGGACATTAATACTTTTATTGTTGTTTCCCATCATTCTTTTAGTGAAATAGAAGATTAGACTTGATAAACCACATTTCAACACAAGGAAAGTCGTTCCAACACCCAAGTCACCGCCAAACGCCACCTAGGTGCACCTCCATGTGCATTCCAACTAATCGGACTGTACCCTATGCCGTTCACATCATTTTCTCAAGGGAAATCTCAGTAAATGCATCACACCTTAGCCGTCGAAACTCAGTTCTGGCATTGTACGAATTGACTCAAACAACCCCTTCTTTTCCTTCATTCATCTAATTGTAACGCACAGATGCCATACCATCGGTTTCCCTGAAGCCCAAGATCTGCCATACTCCCCTTATCTTGCCTTGGTTAAGCTGGTAACCGGAGTTAAGGTCATTAATCAACTTACAAGTGAATAGTCATCTCTAAACCATGTTTCAAGATTAATTTCCTTTTTAATTCCTTCTCACCGTTTTTATATGGATGTTAATACTTTTTTATTCTTGTTTTCCATCATTCTTAGAGTGGAATAGAAGATTACACTTGATCCACCACATTTCAATATATGGAAAGTCACTCCAATGCCAAAGTCACCGTCCATCGCCACCTAGGCGCACCTCTATGTGCACTGCAACTAATCGGACTCTAGCCTATGTTGTTTACACCATGTCCTCAAGGGAAATATCATCAAATACATCCCACCTTAACTGTTGTAACTCAGTTCCAGAAGAGGACGAATTCAAATGAAGAAACCCGTCTTTTCTTCCATTCTTCCAATTGTAGCCCACATATGCCATACCATTAGTTTCCCTCAAGCCCAAGATGTGCCATACGCCCCTAATCTAGATTTGGTGATGCTTGTGACTGGAATTAAGGGCATTATTCAACTACAAGTGATTATTCATCTTTCAACCATCCTCTGAACTTAATTTCCTTTTTAATTCTTTCTCTCCCTTTTCGTTTGGGCCTTATTCCTCTTATTGTTTTCTTTGCCATCATTCTTGGAGTGAATTAGAAGATTAGACCTGATCCACCACATTTCAATACAAGGAAAGTCATTCCAACGTCAGAGTCACCGCCAATCGCCACCTAGGTGCACCTCTTTGTGCATTGCAACGAATCGGACTATAGCCGATGCCGTTTACACCAATTTCTAGAGGGAAATCTCGTCAAATGCATCCCACCTTAACCGTCTGGCTCAATTCTCTAGCATTGGACGAACTGACACTTACAAACGTGTCTTTTATATCGGTCTTCCAATTGTAGCCTTAGATGTGTGCCATACGCGCCTTATTTGGCCTTGGTGAAACTTGGAACCGGTGCTAAGGGCATTAATCAAGTTACAAGCGATTACTCATGTCCAAACCATGTTTGAGGCTGGATTTCCCTTTTAGTTCTTTCTCACCATTTTAATATGGACATTAATACTTTTATTGTTGTTTCCCATCATTCTTTTAGTGAAATAGAAGATTAGACTTGATAAACCACATTTCAACACAAGGAAAGTCGTTCCAACGCCCAAGTCACCGCCAAACGCCACCTAGGTGCACCTCCATGTGCATTCCAACTAATCGGACTGTACCCTATGCCGTTCACACCATTTTCTCAAGGGAAATCTCAGTAAATGCATCACACCTTAGCCGTCGAAACTCAGTTCTGGCATTGTACGAATTGACTCAAACAACCCCTTCTTTTCCTTCATTCATCCAATTGTAACGCACAGATGCCATACCATCGGTTTCCCTCAAGCCCAAGATCTGCCATACTCCCCTTATCTTGCCTTGGTTAAGCTTGTAACCAGAGTTAAGGTCATTAATCAACTTACAAGTGAATAGTCATCTCTAAACCATGTTTCAAGATTAATTTCCATTTTAATTCCTTCTCACCGTTTTTATATGGATGTTAATACTTTTTTATTCTTGTTTCCCATCATTCTTAGAGCGGAATAGAAGATTACACTTGATCCACCACATTTCAATATAAGGAAAGTCACTCCAATGCCAAAGTCACCGTCCATCGCCACCTAGGCGCACCTCTATGTGCACTGCAACTAATCGGACTCTAGCCTATGTTGTTTACACCATGTCCTCAAGGGAAATATCATCAAATACATCCCACCTTAACTGTTGTAACTCAGTTCCAGAAGAGGACGAATTCAAACGAAGAAACCCGTCTTTTCTATCATTCTTCCAATTGTAGCCCACATATGCCATACCATTAGTTTCCCTCAAGCCCAAGATGTGCCATACGCCCCTAATCTAGATTTGGTGATGCTTGTGACTGGAATTAAGGGCATTATTCAACTACAAGTGATTATTCATCTTTAAACCATCCTCTGAACTTAATTTCCTTTTTAATTCTTTCTCTCCCTTTTCGTTTGGGCCTTATTCCTCTTATTGTTTTCTTTGCCATCATTCTTGGAGTGAATTAGAAGATTAGAACTGATCCACCACATTTCAATACAAGGAAAGTCATTCCAACGTCAGAGTCACCGCCAATCGCCACCTAGGTGCACCTCTTTGTGCATTGCAACGAATCGGACTATAGCCGATGCCGTTTACACCAATTTCTAGAGGGAAATCTCGTCAAATGCATCCCACCTTAACCGTCTGGCTCAATTCTCTAGCATTGGACGAACTGACACTTACAAACGTGTCTTTTATATCGGTCTTCCAATTGTAGCCTTAGATGTGTGCCATACGCGCCTTATTTGGCCTTGGTGAAACTTGGAACCGGTGCTAAGGGCATTAATCAAGTTACAAGCGATTACTCATGTCCAAACCATGTTTGAGGCTGGATTTCCCTTTTAGTTCTTTCTCACCATTTTAATATGGACATTAATACTTTTATTGTTGTTTCCCATCATTCTTTTAGTGAAATAGAAGATTAGACTTGATAAACCACATTTCAACACAAGGAAAGTCGTTCCAACGCCCAAGTCACCGCCAAACGCCACCTAGCTGCACCTCCATCTGCATTCCGACTAATCGGACTGTACCCTATGCCGTTTACACCATTTTCCCAAGGGAAATCTCAGTAAATGCATCACACCTTAGCCGTCGAAACTCAGTTCTGGCATTGTACGAATTGACTCAAACAACCCCTTCTTTTCCTTCATTCATCTAATTGTAACGCACAGATGCCATACCATCGGTTTCCCTGAAGCCCAAGATCTGCCATACTCCCCTTATCTTGCCTTGGTTAAGCTGGTAACCGGAGTTAAGGTCATTAATCAACTTACAAGTGAATAGTCATCTCTAAACCATGTTTCAAGATTAATTTCCTTTTTAATTCCTTCTCACCGTTTTTATATGGATGTTAATACTTTTTTATTCTTGTTTTCCATCATTCTTAGAGCGGAATAGAAGATTACACTTGATCCACCACATTTCAATATATGGAAAGTCACTCCAATGCCAAAGTCACCGTCCATCGCCACCTAGGCGCACCTCTATGTGCACTGCAACTAATCGGACTCTAGCCTATGTTGTTTACACCATGTCCTCAAGGGAAATATCATCAAATACATCCCACCTTAACTGTTGTAACTCAGTTCCAGAAGAGGACGAATTCAAATGAAGAAACCCGTCTTTTCTTCCATTCTTCCAATTGTAGCCCACATATGCCATACCATTAGTTTCCCTCAAGCCCAAGATGTGCCATACGCCCCTAATCTAGATTTGGTGATGCTTGTGACTGGAATTAAGGGCATTATTCAACTACAAGTGATTATTCATCTTTAAACCATCCTCTGAACTTAATTTCCTTTTTAATTCTTTCTCTCCCTTTTCGTTTGGGCCTTATTCCTCTTATTGTTTTCTTTGCCATCATTCTTGGAGTGAATTAGAAGATTAGACCTGATCCACCACATTTCAATACAAGGAAAGTCATTCCAACGTCAGAGTCACCGCCAATCGCCACCTAGGTGCACCTCTTTGTGCATTGCAACGAATCGGACTATAGCCGATGCCGTTTACACCAATTTCTAGAGGGAAATCTCGTCAAATGCATCCCACCTTAACCGTCTGGCTCAATTCTCTAGCATTGGACGAACTGACACTTACAAACGTGTCTTTTATATCGGTCTTCCAATTGTAGCCTTAGATGTGTGCCATACGCGCCTTATTTGGCCTTGGTGAAACTTGGAACCGGTGCTAAGGGCATTAATCAAGTTACAAGCGATTACTCATGTCCAAACCATGTTTGAGGCTGGATTTCCCTTTTAGTTCTTTCTCACCATTTTAATATGGACATTAATACTTTTATTGTTGTTTCCCATCATTCTTTTAGTGAAATAGAAGATTAGACTTGATAAACCACATTTCAACACAAGGAAAGTCGTTCCAACGCCCAAGTCACCGCCAAACGCCACCTAGGTGCACCTCCATGTGCATTCCAACTAATCGGACTGTACCCTATGCCGTTCACACCATTTTCTCAAGGGAAATCTCAGTAAATGCATCACACCTTAGCCGTCGAAACTCAGTTCTGGCATTGTACGAATTGACTCAAACAACCCCTTCTTTTCCTTCATTCATCCAATTGTAACGCACAGATGCCATACCATCGGTTTCCCTCAAGCCCAAGATCTTCCATACTCCCCTTATCTTGCCTTGGTTAAGCTTGTAACCAGAGTTAAGGTCATTAATCAACTTACAAGTGAATAGTCATCTCTAAACCATGTTTCAAGATTAATTTCCATTTTAATTCCTTCTCACCGTTTTTATATGGATGTTAATACTTTTTTATTCTTGTTTCCCATCATTCTTAGAGCGGAATAGAAGATTACACTTGATCCACCACATTTCAATATAAGGAAAGTCACTCCAATGCCAAAGTCACCGTCCATCGCCACCTAGGCGCACCTCTATGTGCACTGCAACTAATCGGACTCTAGCCTATGTTGTTTACACCATGTCCTCAAGGGAAATATCATCAAATACATCCCACCTTAACTGTTGTAACTCAGTTCCAGAAGAGGACGAATTCAAACGAAGAAACCCGTCTTTTCTTTCATTCTTCCAATTGTAGCCCACATATGCCATACCATTAGTTTCCCTCAAGCCCAAGATGTGCCATACGCCCCTAATCTAGATTTGGTGATGCTTGTGACTGGAGTTAAGGGCATTATTCAACTACAAGTGATTATTCATCTTTAAACCATCCTCTGAACTTAATTTCCTTTTTAATTCTTTCTCTCCCTTTTCGTTTGGGCCTTATTCCTCTTATTGTTTTCTTTGCCATCATTCTTGGAGTGAATTAGAAGATTAGACCTGATCCACCACATTTCAATACAAGGAAAGTCATTCCAACGTCAGAGTCACCGCTAATCGCCACCTAGGTGCACCTCTTTGTGCATTGCAACGAATCGGACTATAGCCGATGCCGTTTACACCAATTTCTAGAGGGAAATCTCGTCAAATGCATCCCACCTTAACCGTCTGGCTCAATTCTCTAGCATTGGACGAACTGACACTTACAAACGTGTCTTTTATATCGGTCTTCCAATTGTAGCCTTAGATGTGTGCCATACGCGCCTTATTTGGCCTTGGTGAAACTTGGAACCGGTGCTAAGGGCATTAATCAAGTTACAAGCGATTACTCATGTCCAAACCATGTTTGAGGCTGGATTTCCCTTTTAGTTCTTTCTCACCATTTTAATATGGACATTAATACTTTTATTGTTGTTTCCCATCATTCTTTTAGTGAAATAGAAGATTAGACTTGATAAACCACATTTCAACACAAGGAAAGTCGTTCCAACGCCCAAGTCACCGCCAAACGCCACCTAGGTGCACCTCCATCTGCATTCCGACTAATCGGACTGTACCCTATGCCGTTTACACCATTTTCCCAAGGGAAATCTCAGTAAATGCATCACACCTTAGCCGTCGAAACTCAGTTCTGGCATTGTACGAATTGACTCAAACAACCCCTTCTTTTCCTTCATTCATCTAATTGTAACGCACAGATGCCATACCATCGGTTTCCCTGAAGCCCAAGATCTGCCATACTCCCCTTATCTTGCCTTGGTTAAGCTGGTAACCGGAGTTAAGGTCATTAATCAACTTACAAGTGAATAGTCATCTCTAAACCATGTTTCAAGATTAATTTCCTTTTTAATTCCTTCTCACCGTTTTTATATGGATGTTAATACTTTTTTATTCTTGTTTTCCATCATTCTTAGAGCGGAATAGAAGATTACACTTGATCCACCACATTTCAATATATGGAAAGTCACTCCAATGCCAAAGTCACCGTCCATCGCCACCTAGGCGCACCTCTATGTGCACTGCAACTAATCGGACTCTAGCCTATGTTGTTTACACCATGTCCTCAAGGGAAATATCATCAAATACATCCCACCTTAACTGTTGTAACTCAGTTCCAGAAGAGGACGAATTCAAATGAAGAAACCCGTCTTTTCTTCCATTCTTCCAATTGTAGCCCACATATGCCATACCATTAGTTTCCCTCAAGCCCAAGATGTGCCATACGCCCCTAATCTAGATTTGGTGATGCTTGTGACTGGAATTAAGGGCATTATTCAACTACAAGTGATTATTCATCTTTAAACCATCCTCTGAACTTAATTTCCTTTTTAATTCTTTCTCTCCCTTTTCGTTTGGGCCTTATTCCTCTTATTGTTTTCTTTGCCATCATTCTTGGAGTGAATTAGAAGATTAGACCTGATCCACCACATTTCAATACAAGGAAAGTCATTCCAACGTCAGAGTCACCGCCAATCGCCACCTAGGTGCACCTCTTTGTGCATTGCAACGAATCGGACTATAGCCGATGCCGTTTACACCAATTTCTAGAGGGAAATCTCGTCAAATGCATCCCACCTTAACCGTCTGGCTCAATTCTCTAGCATTGGACGAACTGACACTTACAAACGTGTCTTTTATATCGGTCTTCCAATTGTAGCCTTAGATGTGTGCCATACGCGCCTTATTTGGCCTTGGTGAAACTTGGAACCGGTGCTAAGGGCATTAATCAAGTTACAAGCGATTACTCATGTCCAAACCATGTTTGAGGCTGGATTTCCCTTTTAGTTCTTTCTCACCATTTTAATATGGACATTAATACTTTTATTGTTGTTTCCCATCATTCTTTTAGTGAAATAGAAGATTAGACTTGATAAACCACATTTCAACACAAGGAAAGTCGTTCCAACGCCCAAGTCACCGCCAAACGCCACCTAGGTGCACCTCCATGTGCATTCCAACTAATCGGACTGTACCCTATGCCGTTCACACCATTTTCTCAAGGGAAATCTCAGTAAATGCATCACACCTTAGCCGTCGAAACTCAGTTCTGGCATTGTACGAATTGACTCAAACAACCCCTTCTTTTCCTTCATTCATCCAATTGTAACGCACAGATGCCATACCATCGGTTTCCCTCAAGCCCAAGATCTACCATACTCCCCTTATCTTGCCTTGGTTAAGCTTGTAACCAGAGTTAAGGTCATTAATCAACTTACAAGTGAATAGTCATCTCTAAACCATGTTTCAAGATTAATTTCCATTTTAATTCCTTCTCACCGTTTTTATATGGATGTTAATACTTTTTTATTCTTGTTTCCCATCATTCTTAGAGCGGAATAGAAGATTACACTTGATCCACCACATTTCAATATAAGGAAAGTCACTCCAATGCCAAAGTCACCGTCCATCGCCACCTAGGCGCACCTCTATGTGCACTGCAACTAATCGGACTCTAGCCTATGTTGTTTACACCATGTCCTCAAGGGAAATATCATCAAATACATCCCACCTTAACTGTTGTAACTCAGTTCCAGAAGAGGACGAATTCAAACGAAGAAACCCGTCTTTTCTTTCATTCTTCCAATTGTAGCCCACATATGCCATACCATTAGTTTCCCTCAAGCCCAAGATGTGCCATACGCCCCTAATCTAGATTTGGTGATGCTTGTGACTGGAGTTAAGGGCATTATTCAACTACAAGTGATTATTCATCTTTAAACCATCCTCTGAACTTAATTTCCTTTTTAATTCTTTCTCTCCCTTTTCGTTTGGGCCTTATTCCTCTTATTGTTTTCTTTGCCATCATTCTTGGAGTGAATTAGAAGATTAGACCTGATCCACCACATTTCAATACAAGGAAAGTCATTCCAACGTCAGAGTCACCGCCAATCGCCACCTAGGTGCACCTCTTTGTGCATTGCAACGAATCGGACTATAGCCGATGCCGTTTACACCAATTTCTAGAGGGAAATCTCGTCAAATGCATCCCACCTTAACCATCTGGCTCAATTCTCTAGCATTGGACGAACTGACACTTACAAACGTGTCTTTTATATCGGTCTTCCAGTTGTAGCCTTAGATGTGTGCCATACGCGCCTTATTTGGCCTTGGTGAAACTTGGAACCGGTGCTAAGGGCATTAATCAAGTTACAAGCGATTACTCATGTCCAAACCATGTTTGAGGCTGGATTTCCCTTTTAGTTCTTTCTCACCATTTTAATATGGACATTAATACTTTTATTGTTGTTTCCCATCATTCTTTTAGTGAAATAGAAGATTAGACTTGATAAACCACATTTCAACACAAGGAAAGTCGTTCCAACGCCCAAGTCACCGCCAAACGCCACCTAGGTGCACCTCCATGTGCATTCCAACTAATCGGACTGTACCCTATGCCGTTCACACCATTTTCTCAAGGGAAATCTCAGTAAATGCATCACACCTTAGCCGTCAAAACTCAGTTCTGGCATTGTACGAATTGACTCAAACAACCCCTTCTTTTCCTTCATTCATCCAATTGTAACGCACAGATGCCATACCATCGGTTTCCCTCAAGCCCAAGATCTGCCATACTCCCCTTATCTTGCCTTGGTTAAGCTTGTAACCGGAGTTAAGGTCATTAATCAACTTACAAGTGAATAGTCATCTCTAAACCATGTTTCAAGATTAATTTCCTTTTTAATTCCTTCTCACCGTTTTTATATGGATGTTAATACTTTTTTATTCTTGTTTCCCATCATTCTTAGAGCGGAATAGAAGATTACACTTGATCCACCACATTTCAATATATGGAAAGTCACTCCAATGCCAAAGTCACCGTCCATCGCCACCTAGGCGCACCTCTATGTGCACTGCAACTAATCGGACTCTAGCCTATGTTGTTTACACCATGTCCTCAAGGGAAATATCAGCAAATACATCCCACCTTAACTGTTGTAACTCAGTTCCAGAAGAGGACGAATTCAAATGAAGAAACCCGTCTTTTCTTTCATTCTTCCAATTGTAGCCCACATATGCCATACCATTAGTTTCCCTCAAGCCCAAGATGTGCCATACGCCCCTAATCTAGATTTGGTGATGCTTGTGATTGGAGTTAAGGGCATTATTCAACTACAAGTGATTATTCATCTTTAAACCATCCTCTGAACTTAATTTCCTTTTTAATTCTTTCTCTCCCTTTTCGTTTGGGCCTTATTCCTCTTATTGTTTTCTTTGCCATCATTCTTGGAGTGAATTAGAAGATTAGACCTGATCCACCACATTTCAATACAAGGAAAGTCATTCCAACGTCAGAGTCACCGCCAATCGCCACCTAGGTGCACCTCTTTGTGCATTGCAACGAATCGGACTATAGCCGATGCCGTTTACACCAATTTCTAGAGGGAAATCTCGTCAAATGCATCCCACCTTAACCGTCTGGCTCAATTCTCTAGCATTGGACGAACTGACACTTACAAACGTGTCTTTTATATCGGTCTTCCAATTGTAGCCTTAGATGTGTGCCATACGCGCCTTATTTGGCCTTGGTGAAACTTGGAACCGGTGCTAAGGGCATTAATCAAGTTACAAGCGATTACTCATGTCCAAACCATGTTTGAGGCTGGATTTCCCTTTTAGTTCTTTCTCACCATTTTAATATGGACATTAATACTTTTATTGTTGTTTCCCATCATTCTTTTAGTGAAATAGAAGATTAGACTTGATAAACCACATTTCAACACAAGGAAAGTCGTTCCAACGCCCAAGTCACCGCCAAACGCCACCTAGGTGCACCTCCATCTGCATTCCGACTAATCGGACTGTACCCTATGCCGTTTACACCATTTTCCCAAGGGAAATCTCAGTAAATGCATCACACCTTAGCCGTCGAAACTCAGTTCTGGCATTGTACGAATTGACTCAAACAACCCCTTCTTTTCCTTCATTCATCCAATTGTAACGCACAGATGCCATACCATCGGTTTCCCTCAAGCCCAAGATCTACCATACTCCCCTTATCTTGCCTTGGTTAAGCTTGTAACCAGAGTTAAGGTCATTAATCAACTTACAAGTGAATAGTCATCTCTAAACCATGTTTCAAGATTAATTTCCATTTTAATTCCTTCTCACCGTTTTTATATGGATGTTAATACTTTTTTATTCTTGTTTCCCATCATTCTTAGAGCGGAATAGAAGATTACACTTGATCCACCACATTTCAATATAAGGAAAGTCACTCCAATGCCAAAGTCACCGTCCATCGCCACCTAGGCGCACCTCTATGTGCACTGCAACTAATCGGACTCTAGCCTATGTTGTTTACACCATGTCCTCAAGGGAAATATCATCAAATACATCCCACCTTAACTGTTGTAACTCAGTTCCAGAAGAGGACGAATTCAAACGAAGAAACCCGTCTTTTCTTTCATTCTTCCAATTGTAGCCCACATATGCCATACCATTAGTTTCCCTCAAGCCCAAGATGTGCCATACGCCCCTAATCTAGATTTGGTGATGCTTGTGACTGGAGTTAAGGGCATTATTCAACTACAAGTGATTATTCATCTTTAAACCATCCTCTGAACTTAATTTCCTTTTTAATTCTTTCTCTCCCTTTTCGTTTGGGCCTTATTCCTCTTATTGTTTTCTTTGCCATCATTCTTGGAGTGAATTAGAAGATTAGACCTGATCCACCACATTTCAATACAAGGAAAGTCATTCCAACGTCAGAGTCACCGCCAATCGCCACCTAGGTGCACCTCTTTGTGCATTGCAACGAATCGGACTATAGCCGATGCCGTTTACACCAATTTCTAGAGGGAAATCTCGTCAAATGCATCCCACCTTAACCATCTGGCTCAATTCTCTAGCATTGGACGAACTGACACTTACAAACGTGTCTTTTATATCGGTCTTCCAGTTGTAGCCTTAGATGTGTGCCATACGCGCCTTATTTGGCCTTGGTGAAACTTGGAACCGGTGCTAAGGGCATTAATCAAGTTACAAGCGATTACTCATGTCCAAACCATGTTTGAGGCTGGATTTCCCTTTTAGTTCTTTCTCACCATTTTAATATGGACATTAATACTTTTATTGTTGTTTCCCATCATTCTTTTAGTGAAATAGAAGATTAGACTTGATAAACCACATTTCAACACAAGGAAAGTCGTTCCAACGCCCAAGTCACCGCCAAACGCCACCTAGGTGCACCTCCATGTGCATTCCAACTAATCGGACTGTACCCTATGCCGTTCACACCATTTTCTCAAGGGAAATCTCAGTAAATGCATCACACCTTAGCCGTCAAAACTCAGTTCTGGCATTGTACGAATTGACTCAAACAACCCCTTCTTTTCCTTCATTCATCCAATTGTAACGCACAGATGCCATACCATCGGTTTCCCTCAAGCCCAAGATCTGCCATACTCCCCTTATCTTGCCTTGGTTAAGCTTGTAACCGGAGTTAAGGTCATTAATCAACTTACAAGTGAATAGTCATCTCTAAACCATGTTTCAAGATTAATTTCCTTTTTAATTCCTTCTCACCGTTTTTATATGGATGTTAATACTTTTTTATTCTTGTTTCCCATCATTCTTAGAGCGGAATAGAAGATTACACTTGATCCACCACATTTCAATATATGGAAAGTCACTCCAATGCCAAAGTCACCGTCCATCGCCACCTAGGCGCACCTCTATGTGCACTGCAACTAATCGGACTCTAGCCTATGTTGTTTACACCATGTCCTCAAGGGAAATATCAGCAAATACATCCCACCTTAACTGTTGTAACTCAGTTCCAGAAGAGGACGAATTCAAATGAAGAAACCCGTCTTTTCTTTCATTCTTCCAATTGTAGCCCACATATGCCATACCATTAGTTTCCCTCAAGCCCAAGATGTGCCATACGCCCCTAATCTAGATTTGGTGATGCTTGTGATTGGAGTTAAGGGCATTATTCAACTACAAGTGATTATTCATCTTTAAACCATCCTCTGAACTTAATTTCCTTTTTAATTCTTTCTCTCCCTTTTCGTTTGGGCCTTATTCCTCTTATTGTTTTCTTTGCCATCATTCTTGGAGTGAATTAGAAGATTAGACCTGATCCACCACATTTCAATACAAGGAAAGTCATTCCAACGTCAGAGTCACCGCCAATCGCCACCTAGGTGCACCTCTTTGTGCATTGCAACGAATCGGACTATAGCCGATGCCGTTTACACCAATTTCTAGAGGGAAATCTCGTCAAATGCATCCCACCTTAACCGTCTGGCTCAATTCTCTAGCATTGGACGAACTGACACTTACAAACGTGTCTTTTATATCGGTCTTCCAATTGTAGCCTTAGATGTGTGCCATACGCGCCTTATTTGGCCTTGGTGAAACTTGGAACCGGTGCTAAGGGCATTAATCAAGTTACAAGCGATTACTCATGTCCAAACCATGTTTGAGGCTGGATTTCCCTTTTAGTTCTTTCTCACCATTTTAATATGGACATTAATACTTTTATTGTTGTTTCCCATCATTCTTTTAGTGAAATAGAAGATTAGACTTGATAAACCACATTTCAACACAAGGAAAGTCGTTCCAACGCCCAAGTCACCGCCAAACGCCACCTAGGTGCACCTCCATCTGCATTCCGACTAATCGGACTGTACCCTATGCCGTTTACACCATTTTCCCAAGGGAAATCTCAGTAAATGCATCACACCTTAGCCGTCGAAACTCAGTTCTGGCATTGTACGAATTGACTCAAACAACCCCTTCTTTTCCTTCATTCATCCAATTGTAACGCACAGATGCCATACCATCGGTTTCCCTCAAGCCCAAGATCTGCCATACTCCCCTTATCTTTCCTTGGTTAAGCTTGTAACCGGAGTTAAGGTCATTAATCAACTTACAAGTGAATAGTCATCTCTAAACCATGTTTCAAGATTAATTTCCTTTTTAATTCCTTCTCACCGTTTTTATATGGATGTTAATACTTTTTTTATTCTTGTTTCCCATCATTCTTAGAGCGGAATAGAAGATTACACTTGATCCACCACATTTCAATATAAGGAAAGTCACTCCAATGCCAAAGTCACCGTCCATCGCCACCTAGGCGCACCTCTATGTGCACTGCAATTAATCGGACTCTAGCCTATGCTGTTTACACCATGTCCTCAAGGGAAATATCATCAAATAGATCCCACCTTAACTGTTGTAACTCAGTTCCAGCACAGGACGAATTCAAACGAAGAAACCCGTCTTTTCTTTCATTCTTCCAATTGTAGCCCACATATGCCATACCATTAGTTTCCCTCAAGCCCAAGATGTGCCATACGCCCCTAATCTAGATTTGGTGATGCTTGTGACTGGAGTTAAGGGCATTATTCAACTACAAGTGATTATTCATCTTTAAACCATCCTCTGAACTTAATTTCCTTTTTAATTCTTTCTCTCCCTTTTCGTTTGGGCCTTATTCCTCTTATTGTTTTCTTTGCCATCATTCTTGGAGTGAATTAGAAGATTAGACCTGATCCACCACATTTCAATACAAGGAAAGTCATTCCAACGTCAGAGTCACCGCCAATCGCCACCTAGGTGCACCTCTTTGTGCATTGCAACGAATCGGACTATAGCCGAGGTCGTTTACACCAATTTCTAGAGGGAAATCTCGTCAAATGCATCCCACCTTAACCGTCTGGCTCAATTCTCTAGCATTGGACGACCTGACACTTACAAACGTGTCTTTTATATCGGTCTTCCAATTGTAGCCTTAGATGTGTGCCATACGCGCCTTATTTGGCCTTGGTGAAACTTGGAACCGGTGCTAAGGGCATTAATCAAGTTACAAGCGATTACTCATGTCCAAACCATATTTGAGGCTGGATTTCCCTTTTAGTTCTTTCTCACCATTTTAATATGGACATTAATACTTTTATTGTTGTTTCCCATCATTCTTTTAGTGAAATAGAAGATTAGACTTGATAAACCACATTTCAACACAAGGAAATTCGTTCCAATGCCCAAGTCACCGCCAAACGCCACCTAGGTGCACCTCCATGTGCATTCCAACTAATCGGACTGTACCCTATGCCGTTTACACCATTTTCTCAAGGGAAATCTCAGTAAATGCATCACACCTTAGCCGTCAAAACTCAGTTCTGGCATTGTACGAATTGACTCAAACAACCCCTTCTTTTCCTTCATTCATCCAATTGTAACGCACAGATGCCATACCATCGGTTTCCCTCAAGCCCAAGATCTGCCATACTCCCCCTATCTTGCCTTGGTTAAGCTTGTAACCGGAGTTAAGGTCATTAATCAACTTACAAGTGAATAGTCATCTCTAAACCATGTTTCAAGATTAATTTCCTTTTTAATTCCTTCTCTCCGTTTTTATATGGATGTTAATACTTTTTTACTGTTGTTTCCCATCATTCTTAGAGCGGAATAGAAGATTACACTTGATCCACCACATTTCAATATAAGGAAAGTCACTCCAATGCCAAAGTCACCGTCCATCGCCACCTAGGCGCACCTCTATGTGCACTGCAACTAATCGGACTCTACCCTATGCTGTTTACACCATGTCCTCAAGGGAAATATCATCAAATACATCCCACCTTAACTGTTGTAACTCAGTTCCAGAAGAGGACGAATTCAAACGAAGAAACCCCACTTTTCTTTCATTCTTCTAATTGTAGCCCACATATGCCATACCATTAGTTTCCCTCAAGCCCAAGATGTGCCATACACCCCTAATCTAGATTTGGTGATGCTTGTGACTGGAGTTAAGGGCATTATTCAACTACAAGTGATTATTCATCTTTAAACCATCCTCTGAACTTAATTTCCTTTTAATTCTTTCTCTCCCTTTTCGTTTGGGCCTTATTCCTCTTATTGTTTTCTTTGCCATCATTCTTGGAGTGAATTAGAAGATTAGACCTGATCCACCACATTTCAATACAAGGAAAGTCATTCCAACGCCAGAGTCACCACCAATCGCCACCTAGGTGCACCTCTTTGTGCATTGCAACGAATCGGACTATAGCCTATGCCATTTACACCAATTTCTAGAGGGAAATCTCGTCAAATGCATCCCACCTTAACCGTCTGGCTCAATTCTCTAGCATTGGACGAACTGACACGAAGAAACTTGTCTTTTATATCGTTCTTCCAATTGTAGCCTTAGATGTGTGCCATACGCTCCTTATTTGGCCTTGGTGAAACTTGGAACCGGTGCTAAGGGCATTAATCAACTTACAATCGACTACTCATGTCTAAACCATGTTTCAGGCTGAATTTCCCTTTTAGTTCTTTCTCACCATTTTAATATGGACATTAATACTTTTATTGTTGTTTCCCATCATTCTGAGAGTGAAATAGAAGATTAGACTTGATAAACCACATTTCAACACAAGGAAAGTCGTTCGAACGCCCAAGTCACCGCCAAACGCCACCTAGGTGCACCTCCATGTGCATTCCAACTAATCGAACTGTACCCTTTGCCGTTTGCACCATTTTCTCAAGGGAAATCTATGTAAATGCATCCCACCTTAGCCGTCGAAACTCAGTTCTGGCATTGTACGACTTGAGTCAAACAAACCCTTCTTTTCCTTCATTCATGCAATTGCAACGCACATATGCCAAACCATCGGTTTCCCTCAAGCCCAAGACGCGCCATACTCCCCCTATCTTGGCTTGGTTAAGCTTGTAACCGGAGTTAAGGTCATTAATCAACTTCCAAGTGATTAGTTATCTCTAAACCATGTTTCAAGATTAATTTCCTTTTTAATTCTTTTTCACCGTTTTTATATGGATGTTAATACTTTTTTATAGTTGTTTCCCATCATTCTTAGAGCGGAATAGAAGATTACACTTGATCCACCACATTTGAATATAAGGAAAGTCACTCCAATGCCAAAGTCACCGTCCATTGCCACCTAGGCGCACCTCTATGTGCACTGCAACTAATCGGACTCTAGCCTATGCTGTATACACCATGTCCTCAAGGGAAATATCATTCCAACGCCAAAGTCACCGCCAATCGCCACCTAGGTGCACCTCTTTGTGCATTGCAACGAATCGGACTATAGCCTATGCCGTTTACACCAATTTCTAGAGGGAAATCTCGTCAAATGCATCCCACCTTAACCGTCTGGCTCAATTCTCTAGCATTGGACGAACTGACACTTACAAACGTGTCTTTTATATCGGTCTTCCAATTGTAGCCTTAGATGTGTGCCATACGCGCCTTATTTGGCCTTGGTGAAACTTGGAACCGGTGCTAAGGGCGTTAATCAACTTACAAGCGATTACTCATGTCCAAACCATGTTTGAGGCTGGATTTCCCTTTTAGTTCTTTCTCACCATTTTAATATGGACATTAATACTTTTATTGTTGTTTCCCATCATTCTTTTAGTGAAATAGAAGATTAGACTTGATAAACCACATTTCAACACAAGGAAAGTCGTTCCAACGCCCAGGTCACCACCAAACGCCACCTAGGTGCACCTCCATGTCCATTCCAACTAATCGAACTGTACCCTATGCCGTTTGCACCATTTTCACAAGGGAAATCTATGTAAATGCATCACACCTTAGCCGTCGAAACACAGTTCTGGCATTGTACGAATTGACTCAAACAACCCCTACTTTTCCTTCATTCATCCAATTGCAACGCACAAATGCCATACCATCGGTTTCCCTCAAGCCCAAGACACGCCATACTCCCCCTATCTTGCCTTGGTTAAGCTTGTAACCGGAGTTAAGGTCATTAATCAACTTCCAAGTGATTAGTTATCTCTAAACCATGTTTCAAGATTAATTTCCTTTTTAATTCTTTCTCACCGTTTTTATATGGATGTTAATACTTTTTTATAGTTGTTTCCCATCATTCTTAGAGCGGAATAGAAGATTACACTTGATCCACCACATTTCAATATAAGGAAAGTCACTCCAATGCCAAAGTCACCGTCCATCGCCACCTAGGCGCACCTCTATGTGCACTGCAACTAATCGGACTCTAGCCTATGCTGTTTACGCCATGTCCTCAAGGGAAATATCATCAAATACATCCCACCTTAACTGTTGTAACTCAGTTCCAGAACAGGATGAACTCAAACGAAGAAACCCGTCTTTTCTTCCATTCTTCCAATTGTAGCCCACATATGCCATACCATTAGTTTCCCTCAAGCCCAAGATGTGCCATACGCCCCTAATCTAGATTTGGTGATGCTTGTGACTGGAGTTAAGGGCATTTTTCAACTACAAGTGATTATTCATCTTTAAACCATCCTCTGAACTTAATTTCCTTTTTAATTCTTTCTCTCCCTTTTCGTATGGGCCTTATTCCTCTAATTGTTTTCTTTGCCATCATTCTTGGAGTGAATTAGAAGATTAGACCCGATCCACCACATTTCAATACAAGGGAAGTCATTCCAACGCCAGAGTCACCGCCAATCGCCACCTAGGTGCACCTCTTTGTGCATTGCAACGAATCGGACTATAGCCTATGTCGTTTACACCAATTTCTAGAGGGAAATCTCGTCAAATGCATCCCACCTTAACCGTCTGGCTCAATTCTCTAGCATTGGACGAACTGACACTTAGAAACGTGTCTTTGATATCGGTCTTCCAATTGTAGCTTTAGATGTGTGCCATACGCGCCTTATTTGGCCTTGGTGAAACTTGGAACCGGTGCTAAGGGCATTAATCAACTTACGAGCGATTACTCATGTCCAAACCATGTTTGAGGCTGGATTTCCCTTTTAGTTCTTTCTCACCATTTTAATATGGACATTAATACTTTTATTGTTGTTTCCCATCATTCTTTTAGTGAAATAGAAGATTAGACTTGATAAACCACATTTCAACACAAGGAAAGTCGTTCCAACGCCCAAGTCACCGCCAAACGCCACCTAGGTGCACCTCCATGTGCATTCCAACTAATCGGACTGTACCCTATGCCGTTTACACCATTTTCTCAAGGGAAATCTTAGTAAATGCATCACACCTTAGCCGTCGAAACTCAGTTCTGGCATTGTACGACTTGAGTCAAACAAACCCTTCTTTTCCTTCATTCATGCAATTGCAACGCACATATGCCAAACCATCGGTTTCCCTCAAGCCCAAGACGTGCCATACTCCCCCTATCTTGGCTTGGTTAAGCTTGTAACCGGAGTTAAGGTCATTAATCAACTGCCAAGTGATTAGTTATCTCTAAACTATGTTTCAAGATTAATTTCCTTTTTAATTCTTTCTCACCGTTTTTATATGGATGTTAATACTTTTTTATAGTTGTTTCCCATCATTCTTAGAGCGGAATAGAAGATTACACTTCATCCATCACATTTCAATATATGGAAACTCACTCCAACGCCAAAGTCACCGTCCATCGCCACCTAGGCGCACCTCTATGTGCACTGCAACTAATCGGACTCTAGCCTATGCTGTTTACGCCATGTCCTCAAGGGAAATATCATCAAATACATCCCACCTTAACTGTTGTAACTCAGTTCCAGCACAGGACGAATTCAAACGAAGAAACCCGTCTTTTCTTTCATTCTTCCAATTGTAGCCCACATATGCCATACCATTGGTTTCCCTCGAGCCCAAGATGTGCCATACGCCCCTAATCTAGATTTGGTGACGCTTGTGACTGGAGTTAAGGGCATTTTTCAACTACAAGTGATTATTCATCTTTAAACCATCCTCTGAACTTAATTTCCTTTTTAATTCTTTCTCTCCCTTTTCGTATGGGCGTTATTCCTCTAATTGTTTTCTTTGCCATCATTCTTGGAGTGAATTAGAAGATTAGACCTGATCCACCACATTTCAATACAAGGAAAGTCATTCCAACGCCAGAGTCACCGCCAATCGCCACCTAGGTGCACCTCTTTGTGCATTGCAACGAATCGGACTATAGCCTATGCCGTTTACACCAATTTCTAGAGGGAAATCTCGTCAAATGCATCCCACCTTAACCGTGTGGCTCAATTCTCTAGCATTGGACAAACTGACGCTTACAAACGTGTCTTTTATATCGGTCTTCCAATTGTAGCCTTAGATGTGTGCCATACGCGCCTTATTTGGCCTTGGTGAAACTTGGAACCGGTGCTAAGGGCGTTAATCAACTTACAAGCGATTACTCATGTCCAAACCATGGTTGAGGCTGGATTTCCCTTTTAGTTCTTTCTCACCATTTTAATATGGACATTAATACTTTTATTGTTGTTTCCCATCTTTCTTTTAGTGAAATAGAAGATTAGACTTGATAAACCACATTTCAACACAAGGAAAGTCGTTCCAACGCCCAGGTCACCGCCAAACGCCACCTAGGTGCACCTCCATGTGCATGCCAACTAATCGAACTGTACCCTTTGCCATTTGCACCATTTTCTCAAGGGAAATCTATGTAAATGCATCACACCTTAGCCGTCGAAACTCAGTTCTGGCATTGTACGAATTGACTCAAACAACCCCTACTTTTCGTTCATTCATCCAATTGTAACGCACAAATGCCATACCATCGGTTTCCCTCAAGCCCAAGACGCGCCATACTCCCCCTATCTTGCCTTGGTTAAGCTTGTAACCGGAGTTAAGGTCATTAATCAACTTCCAAGTGATTAGTCATCTCTAAACCATGTTTCAAGATTAATTTCCTTTTTAATTCTTTCTCACCATTTTTATATGCATGTTAATACTTTTTATAGTTGTTTCCCATCATTCTTAGAGCGGAATAGAAGATTACACTTGATCCACCACATTTCAATATAAGGAAAGTCACTCCAATGCCAAAGTCACCGTCGATCGCCACCTAGGTGCACCTCTACCTGCACTGCAACTAATCGGACTGTAGCCTATGCTTTTTACGCCATGTCCTCAAGGGAAATATCATCAAATACATCCCACCTTAACTGTTGTATCTCAGTTCCAGCACAGGACGAATTCAATCGAAGAAACCCGTCTTTTCTTTCATTCTTCCAATTGTAGCCCACATTTGCCATACCCTTGGTTTCCCTCAAGCCCAAGATGTGCCATACGCCCCTAATCTAGATTTGTTGATGCTTGTGACTGGAGTTAAGGGCATTATTCAACTACAAGTGATTATTCATCTTTAAACCATCCCCTGAACTTAATTTCCTTTTTAATTCTTTCTCTCCCTTTTCGTATGGGCCTTATTCCTCTAATTGTTTTCATTGCCATTATTCTTGGAGTGAATTAGAAGATTAGACCTGATCCACCACATTTCAATACAAGGAAAGTCATTCCAACGCCAGAGTCACCGCCAATCGCCACCTAGGTGCACCTCTTTGTGCATTGCAACGAATCGGACTATAGCCTATGCCATTTACACCAATTTCTAGAGGGAAATCTCGTCACATGCATCCCACCATAACCGTCTAGCTCAATTCTCTAGCATTGGACGAACTGACACGAAGAAACCTGTCTTTTATATCGTTCTTCCAATTGTAGCCTTAGATGTGTGCCATACGCTCCTTATTTCGCCTTGGTGAAACTTGGAACCGGTGCTAAGGGCATTAATCAACTTACAAGCGATTACTCATGTCCAAACCATGTTTGAGGCTGGATTTCCCTTTTAGTTCTTTCTCACCATTTTAATATGGACATTAATACTTTTATTGTTGTTTCCCATCATTCTTTTAGTGAAATAGAAGATTAGACTTGATAAACCACATTTCAACACAAGGAAAGTCGTTCCAACGCCCAAGTCACCGCCAATCGCCACCTAGGTGCACCTCCATGTGCATTCCAACTAATCGGAGTGTACCCTATGCCGTTTACACCGTTTTCTCAAGGGAAATCTCAGTAAATGCATCACACCTTAGCCGTCGTAACTCAGTTCTGGCATTGTACGAATTGACTCAAACCACCCCTTCTTTTCCTTCATTCATCCAATTGTAACGCGCAGATGCCATACCATCGGTTTCCCTCAAGCCCAAGATGTGCCATACTCCCCTTATCTTGCCTTGGTTAAGCTTGTAAATGGAGTTGAGGTCATTAATTAACTTACAGGTGAATAGTCATCTCTAAACCATGTTTCAAGATTAATTTCCTTTTTAATTCCTTCTCACCGTTTTTATATGGATGTTAATACTTTTTTATTCTTGTTACCCATCATTCTTAGAGCGGAATAGAAGATTACACTTGATCCACCACATTTCAATATAAGGAAAGTCACTCCAATGCCAAAGTCACCGTCCATCGCCACCTAGGCGCACCTCTATGTGCACTGCAACTAATCAGACTCTAGCCTATGCTGTTTACGCCATGTCCTCAAGGGAAATATCATCAAATACATCCCACCTTAACTGTTGCAACTCAGTTCCAGAACAGGATGAATTCAAACGAAGAAACCCGTCTTTTCTTCCATTCTTCCAATTGTAGCCCACATATGCCATACCATTAGTTTGCCTCAAGCCCAAGATGTGCCATAGGCCCCTAATCTAGATTTGGTGATGCTTGTGACTGGAGTTAAGGGCATTATTCAACTACAAGTGATTATTCATCTTTAAACCATCCTCTGAACTTAATTTCCTTTTTAATTCTTTCTCTCCCTTTTCGTATGGGCCTTATTCCTCTAATTGTTTTCTTTGCCATCATTCTTGGAGTGAATTAGAAGATTAGACCTGATCCACCACATTTCAATACAAGGGAAGTCATTCCAACGCCAGAGTCACCGCCAATCGCCACCTAGGTGCACCTCTTTGTGCATTGCAACGAATCGGACTATAGCCTATGCCGTTTACACCAATTTCTAGAGGGAAATCTCGTCAAATGCATCCCACCTTAACCGTCTGGCTCAATTCTCTAGCATTGGACGAACTGACACTTACAAACGTGTCTTTTATATCGGTCTTCCAATTGTCACCTTAGATGTGTGCCATACGCGCCTTATTTGGCCTTGGTGAAACTTGGAACCGGTGCTAAGGGCGTTAATCAACTTACAAGCGATTACTCATGTCCAAACCATGGTTGAGGCTGGATTTCCCTTTTAGTTCTTTCTCACCATTTTAATATGGACATTAATACTTTTATTGTTGTTTCCCATCATTCTTTTAGTGAAATAGAAGATTAGACTTGATAAACCACATTTCAACACAAGGAAAGTCGTTCCAACGCACAGGTCACCGCCAAACGCCACCTAGGTGCACCTCCATGTGCATGCCAACTAATCGAACTGTACCCTTTGCCGTTTGCACCATTTTCTCAAGGGAAATCTATGTAAATGCATCACACCTTAGCCGTCGAAACTCAGTTCTGGCATTGTACGAATTGACTCAAACAACCCCTACTTTTCCTTCATTCATCCAATTGTAACGCACAAATGCCATACCATCGGTTTCCCTCAAGCCCAAGACGCGCCATACTCCCCCTATCTTGCCTTGGTTAAGCTTGTAACCGGAGTTAAGGTCATTAATCAACTTCCAAGTGATTAGTCATCTCTAAACCATGTTTCAAGATTAATTTCCTTTTTAATTCTTTCTCACCGTTTTTATATGCATGTTAATACTTTTTTATAGTTGTTTCCCATCATTCTTAGAGCGGAATACAAGATTACACTTGATCCACCACATTTCAATATAAGGAAAGTCACTCCAATGCCAAAGTCACCGTCGATCGCCACCTAGGTGCACCTCTACCTGCACTGCAACTAATCGGACTGTAGCCTATGCTTTTTACGCCATGTCCTCAAGGGAAATATCATCAAATACATCCCACCTTAACTGTTGTATCTCAGTTCCAGCACAGGACGAATTCAATCGAAGAAACCCGTCTTTTCTTTCATTCTTCCAATTGTAGCCCACATATGCCATACCCTTGGTTTCCCTCAAGCCCAAGATGTGCCATACGCCCCTAATCTAGATTTGTTGATGCTTGTGACTGGAGTTAAGGGCATTATTCAACTACAAGTGATTATTCATCTTTAAACCATCCCCTGAACTTAATTTCCTTTTTAATTCTTTCTCTCCCTTTTCGTATGGGCCTTATTCCTCTAATTGTTTTCATTGCCATTATTCTTGGAGTGAATTAGAAGATTAGACCTGATCCACCACATTTCAATACAAGGAAAGTCATTCCAATGCCAGAGTCACCGCCAGTCGCCACCTAGGTGCACCTCTTTGTGCATTGCAACGAATCGGACTATAGCCTATGCCATTTACACCAATTTCTAGAGGGAAATCTCGTCACATGCATCCCACCATAACCGTCTAGCTCAATTCTCTAGCATTGGACGAACTGACACGAAGAAACCTGTCTTTTATATCGTTCTTCCAATTGTAGCCTTAGATGTGTGCCATACGCTCCTTATTTGGCCTTGGTGAAACTTGGAACCGGTGCTAAGGGCATTAATCAACTTACAAGCGATTACTCATGTCCAAACCATGTTTGAGGCTGGATTTCCCTTTTAGTTCTTTCTCACCATTTTAATATGGACATTAATACTTTTATTGTTGTTTCCCATCATTCTTTTAGTGAAATAGAAGATTAGACTTGATAAACCACATTTCAACACAAGGAAAGTCGTTCCAACGCCCAAGTCACCGCGAATCGCCAACTAGGTGCACCTCCATGTGCATTCCAACTAATCGGACTGTACCCTATGCCGTTTACACCGTTTTCTCAAGGGAAATTTATAGCCGTCGTAACTCAGTTCTGGCATTGTACGAATTGACTCAAACCACCCCTTCTTTTCCTTCATTCATCCAATTGTAACGCACAGATGCCATACCATCGGTTTCCCTCATGCCCAAGATGTGCCATACTCCCCTTATCTTGCCTTGGTTAAGCTTGTAAATGGAGTTGAGGTCATTAATTAACTTACAGGTGAATAGTCATCTCTAAACCATGTTTCAAGATTAATTTCCTTTTTAATTCCTTCTCACCGTTTTTATATGGATGTTAATACTTTTTTATTCTTGTTACCCACCATTCTTAGAGCGGAATAGAAGATTACACTTGATCCACCACATTTCAATATAAGGAAAGTCACTCCAATGCCAAAGTCACCGTCCATCGCCACCTAGGCGCACCTCTATGTCCACTGCAACTAATCGGACTCTAGCCTATGCTGTTTACGCCATGTCCTCAAGGGAAATATCATCAAATACATCCCACCTTAACTGTTGTAACTTAGTTCCAGAACAAGATGAATTCAAACGAAGAAACCCGTCTTTTCTTCCATTCTTCCAATTGTAGCCCACATATGCCATACCATTAGTTTCCCTCAAGCCCAAGATGTGCCATACGCCCCTAATCTAGATTTGGTGATGCTTGTGACTGGAGTTAAGGGCATTATTCAACTACAAGTGATTATTCATCTTTAAACCATCCTCTGAACTTAATTTCCTTTTTAATTCTTTCTCTCCCTTTTCGTATGGGCCTTATTCCTCTAATTGTTTTCTTTGCCATCATTCTTGGAGTGAATTAGAAGATTAGACCTGATCCACCACATTTCAATACAAGGGAAGTCATTCCAACGCCAGAGTCACCGCTAATCGCCACCTAGGTGCACCTCTTTGTGCATTGCAACGAATCGGACTATAGCCTATGCCGTTTACACCAATTTCTAGAGGGAAATCTCGTCAAATGCATCCCACCTTAACCGTCTGGCTCAATTCTCTAGCATTGGACGAACTGACACTTACAAACGTGTCTTTTATATCGGTCTTCCAATTGTAGCCTTAGATGTGTGCCATACGCGCCTTATTTGGCCTTGGTGAAACTTGGAACCGGTGCTAAGGGCATTAATCAACTTACAAGCGATTACTCATGTCCAAACCATGTTTGAGGCTGGATTTCCCTTTTAGTTCTTTCTCACCATTTTAATATGGACATTAATACTTTTATTGTTGTTTCCCATCATTCTTTTAGTGAAATAGAAGATTAGACTTGATAAACCACATTTCAACACAAGGAAAGTCGTTCCAACGCCCAAGTCACCGCCAAACGCCACCTAGGTGCAGCTCCATGTGCATTCCAACTAATCGGACTGTACCCTATGCCGTTTACACCATTTTCTCAAGGGAAATCTTAGTAAATGCATCACACCTTAGCCGTCGAAACTCAGTTCTGGCATTGTACGACTTGAGTCAAACAAACCCTTCTTTTCCTTCATTCATGCAATTGCAACGCACATATGCCAAACCATCGGTTCCCTCAAGCCCAAGACGCGCCATACTCCCCCTATCTTGGCTTGGTTAAGCTTGTAACCGGAGTTAAGGTCATTAATCAACTGCCAAGTGATTAGTTATCTCTAAACCATGTTTCAAGATTAATTTCCTTTTTAATTCTTTCTCACCGTTTTTATATGGATGTTAATACTTTTTTATAGTTGTTTCGCATCATTCTTAGAGCGGAATAGAAGATTACACTTGATCCACCACATTTCAATATAAGGAAAGTCACTCCAATGCCAAACTCACCGTCCATCGCCACCTAGGCGCACCTCTATGTGCACTGCAACTAATCGGAGTCTAGCCTATGCTGTTTACACCATGTCCTCAAGGGAAATATCATCAAATACATCCCACCTTAACTGTTGTAACTAAGTTCCAGCACAGGACGAATTCAAACGAAGAAACCCGTCTTTTCTTTCATTCTTCCAATTGTAGCCCACATATGCCATACCATTGGTTTCCCTTGAGTCCAAGATGTGCCATACGCCCCTAATCTAGATTTGGTGATGCTTGTGACTGGAGTTAAGGGCATTTTTCAACTACAAGTGATTATTCATCTTTAAACCATCCTCTGAACTTAATTTCCTTTTTAATTCTTTCTCTCCCTTTTCGTATGGGCGTTATTCCTCTAATTGTTTTCTTTGCCATCATTCTTGGAGTGAATTAGAAGATTAGACCTGATCCACCACATTTCAATACAAGGAAAGTCATTCCAACGCCAGAGTCACCGCCAATCGCCACCTAGGTGCACCTCTTTGTGCATTGCAACGAATCGGACTATAGCCTATGCCGTTTACACCAATTTCTAGAGGGAAATCTTGTCAAATGCATCCCACCTTAACCGTCTGGCTCAATTCTCTAGCATTGGACGAACTGACACTTACAAACGTGTCTTTTATATCGGTCTTCCAGTTGTAGCCTTAGATGTGTGCCATACGCGCCTTATTTGGCCTTGGTGAAACTTGGAACCGATGCTAAGGGCGTTAATCAACTTACAAGCGATTACTCATGTCCAAACCATGTTTGAGGCTGGATTTCCCTTTTAGTTCTTTCTCACCATTTTAATATGGACATTAATACTTTTATTGTTGTTTCCCATCATTCTTTTAGTGAAATAGAAGATTAGACTTGATAAACCACATTTCAACACAAGGAAAGTCGTTCCAACGCCCAAGTCACCGCCAAACGCCACCTAGGTGCAGCTCCATGTGCATTCCAACTAATCGGACTGTACCCTATGCCGTTTACACCATTTTCTCAAGGGAAATCTTAGTAAATGCATCACACCTTAGCCGTCGAAACTCAGTTCTGGCATTGTACGACTTGAGTCAAACAAACCCTTCTTTTCCTTCATTCATGCAATTGCAACGCACATATGCCAAACCATCGGTTCCCTCAAGCCCAAGACGCGCCATACTCCCCCTATCTTGGCTTGGTTAAGCTTGTAACCGGAGTTAAGGTCATTAATCAACTGCCAAGTGATTAGTCATCTCTAAACCATGTTTCAAGATTAATTTCCTTTTTAATTCTTTCTCACCGTTTTTATATGCATGTTAATACTTTTTTATAGTTGTTTCCCATCATTCTTAGAGCGGAATACAAGATTACACTTGATCCACCACATTTCAATATAAGGAAAGTCACTCCAATGCCAAAGTCACCGTCGATCGCCACCTAGGTGCACCTCTACCTGCACTGCAATTAATCGGACTGTAGCCTATGCTTTTTACGCCATGTCCTCAAGGGAAATATCATCAAATACATCCCACCTTAACTGTTGTATCTCAGTTCCAGCACAGGACGAATTCAATCGAAGAAACCCGTCTTTTCTTTCATTCTTCCAATTGTAGCCCACATATGCCATACCCTTGGTTTCCCTCAAGCCCAAGATGTGCCATACGCCCCTAATCTAGATTTGTTGATGCTTGTGACTGGAGTTAAGGGCATTATTCAACTACAAGTGATTATTCATCTTTAAGCCATCCCCTGAACTTAATTTCCTTTTTAATTCTTTCTCTCCCTTTTCGTATGGGCCTTATTCCTCTAATTGTTTTCATTGCCATTATTCTTGGAGTGAATTAGAAGATTAGACCTGATCCACCACATTTCAATACAAGGAAAGTCATTCCAACGCCAGAGTCACCGCCAATCGCCACCTAGGTGCACCTCTTTGTGCATTGCAACGAATCGGACTATAGCCTATGCCATTTACACCAATTTCTAGAGGGAAATCTCGTCACATGCATCCCACCATAACCGTCTAGCTCAATTCTCTAGCATTGGACGAACTGACACGAAGAAACCTGTCTTTTATATCGTTCTTCCAATTGTAGCCTTAGATGTGTGCCATACGCTCCTTATTTGGCCTTGGTGAAACTTGGAACCGGTGCTAAGGGCATTAATCAACTTACAAGCGATTACTCATGTCCAAACCATGTTTGAGGCTGGATTTCCCTTTTAGTTCTTTCTCACCATTTTAATATGGACATTAATACTTTTATTGTTGTTTCCCATCATTCTTTTAGTGAAATAGAAGATTAGACTTGATAAACCACATTTCAACACAAGGAAAGTCGTTCCAACGCCCAAGTCACCGCCAATCGCCACCTAGGTGCACCTCCATGTGCATTCCAACTAATCGGACTGTACCCTATGCCGTTTACACCATTTTCTCAAGGGAAATCTCAGTAAATGCATCACACCTTAGCCGTCGTAACTCAGTTCTGGCATTGTACGAATTGACTCAAACAACCCCTTCTTTTCCTTTATTCATCCAATTGTAACGCACAGATGCCATACCATCGGTTTCCCTCAAGCCCAAGATGTGCCATACTCCCCTTATCTTGCCTTGGTTAAGCTTGTAAATGGAGTTGAGGTCATTAATCAACTTACAGGTGAATAGTCATGTCTAAACCATGTTTCAAGATTAATTTCCTTTTTAATTCCTTCTCACCGTTTTTATATGGATCTTAATACTTTTTTATTCTTGTTACCCATCATTCTTAGAGCGGAATAGAAGATTACACTTGATCCACCACATCACAATATAAGGAAAGTCACTCCAATGCCAAACTCACCGTCCATCGCCACCTAGGCGCACCTCTATGTGCACTGCAACTAATCGGACTCTAGCCTATGCTGTTTACGCCATGTCCTCAAGGGAAATATCATCAAATACATCCCACCTTAACTGTTGTAACTAAGTTCCAGCACAGGACGAATTCAAACGAAGAAACCCGTCTTTTCTTTCATTCTTCCAATTGTAGCCAACATATGACATACCATTGGTTTCCCTCGAGCCCAAGATGTGCCATACGCCCCTAATCTAGATTTGGTGATGCTTGTGACTGGAGTTAAGGGCATTTTTCAACTACAAGTGATTATTCATCTTTAAACCATCCTCTGAACTTAATTTCCTTTTTAATTCTTTCTCTCCCTTTTCGTACGGGCGTTATTCCTCTAATTGTTTTCTTTGCCATCATTCTTGGAGTGAATTAGAAGATTAGACCTGATCCACCACATTTCAATACAAGGAAAGTCATTCCAACGCCAGAGTCACCGCCAATCGCCACCTAGGTGCACCTCTTTGTGCATTGCAACGAATCGGACTATAGCCTATGCCGTTTACACCAATTTCTAGAGGGAAATCTTGTCAAATGCATCCCACCTTAACCGTCTGGCTCAATTCTCTAGCATTGGACGAATTGACACTTACAAACGTGTCTTTTATATCGGTCTTCCAATTGTAGCCTTAGATGTGTGCCATACGCGCCTTATTTGGCCTTGGTGAAACTTGGAACCGGTGCTAAGGGCGTTAATCAACTTACAAGCGATTACTCATGTCCAAACCATGTTTGAGGCTGGATTTCCCTTTTAGTTCTTTCTCACCATTTTAATATGGACATTAATACTTTTATTGTTGTTTCCCATCATTCTTTTAGTGAAATAGAAGATTAGACTTGATAAACCACATTTCAACACAAGGAAAGTCGTTCCAACGCCCAGGTCACCGCCAAACGCCACCTAGGTGCACCTCCATGTGCATTCCAACTAATCGAACTGTACCCTTTGCCGTTTGCACCATTTTCTCAAGGGAAATCTATGTAAATGCATCACACCTTAGCCGTCGAAACTCAGTTCTGGCATTGTACGAATTGACTCAAACAACCCCTACTTTTCCTTCATTCATCCAATTGTAACGCACAAATGCCATACCATCGGTTTCCCTCAAGCCCAAGACGCGCCATACTCCCCCTATCTTGCCTTGGTTAAGCTTGTAACCGGAGTTAAGGTCATTAATCAACTTCCAAGTGATTAGTCATCTCTAAACCATGTTTCAAGATTAATTTCCTTTTTAATTCTTTCTCACCGTTTTTATATGCATGTTAGTACTTTTTTATAGTTGTTTCCCATCATTCTCAGAGTGAATTAGAAGATTAGACCTGATCCACCACATTTCAATACAAGGAAAGTCATTCCAATGCCAGAGTCACCGCCAATCGCCACCTAGGTGCACCTCTTTGTGCATTGCAACGAATCGGACTATAGCCTATGCCGTTTACACCAATTTCTAGAGGGAAATCTCGTCAAATGCATCCCACCTTAACCGTCTGGCTCAATTCTCTAGCATTGGACGAACTGACACTTACAAACGTGTCTTTTATATCAGTCTTCCAATTGTAGCCTTAGATGTGTGCCATACGCGCCTTATTTGGCCTTGGTGAAACTTGGAACCGGTGCTAAGGGCATTAATCAACTTACAAGCGATTACTCATGTCCAAACCATGTTTGAGGCTGGATTTCCCTTTCAGTTCTTTCTCACCATTTTAATATGGACATTAATACTTTTATTGTTGTTTCCCATCATTCTTTTAGTGAAATAGAAGATTAGAATTGATAAACCACATTTCAACACAAGGAAAGTCGTTCCAACGCCCAAGTCACCGCCAAACGCCACCTAGGTGCACCTCCATGTGCATTCCAACTAATCGGACTGTACCCTATGCCGTTTACACCATTTTCTCAAGGGAAATCTTAGTAAATGCATCACACCTTAGCCGTCAAAACTCAGTTCTGGCATTGTACGACTTGAGTCAAACAAACCCTTCTTTTCCTTCATTAATGCAATTGCAACGCACATATGCCAAACCATCGGTTTCCCTCAAGCCCAAGACGCGCCATACTCCCCCTATCTTGGCTTGGTTAAGCTTGTAACCGGAGTTAAGGTCATTAATCAACTGCCAAGTGACTAGTTATCTCTAAACCATGTTTCAAGATTAATTTCCTTTTTAATTCTTTCTCACCGTTTTTATATGGATGTTAATACTTTTTTATAGTTGTTTCCCATCATTCTCAGAGCGGAATAGAAGATTACACTTGATCCACCACATTTCAATATAAGGAAAGTCACTCCAATGCCAAAGTCACCGTCCATCGCCACCTAGGCGCACCTCTATGCGCACTGCAACTAATCGGACTCTAGCCTATGCTGTTTACGCCATGTCCTCAAGGGAAATATCATCAAATACATTCCACCTTAACTGTTGTAACTAAGTTCCAGCACAGGACGAATTCAAACGAAGAAACCCGTCTTTTCTTTCATTCTTCCAATTGTAGCCCACATATGCCATACCATTGGTTTCCCTCGAGCCCAAGATGTGCCATACGCCCCTAATCTAGATTTGGTGATGCTTGTGACTGGAGTTAAGGGCATTTTTCAACTACAAGTGATTATTCATCTTTAAACCATCCTCTGAACTTAATTTCCTTTTTAATTCTTTCTCTCCCTTTTCGTATGGGCGTTATTCCTCTAATTGTTTTCTTTGCCATCATTCTTGGAGTGAATTAGAAGATTAGACCTGATCCACCACATTTCAATACAAGGAAAGTCATTCCAACGCCAGAGTCACCGCCAATCGCCACCTAGGTGCACCTCTTTGTGCATTGCAACGAATCGAACTATAGCCTATGCCGTTTACACCAATTTCTAGAGGGAAATCTTGTCAAATGCATCCCACCTTAACCGTCTGGCTCAATTCTCTAGCATTGGACGAACTGACACTTACAAACGTGTCTTTTATATCGGTCTTCCAATTGTAGCCTTAGATGTGTGCCATACGCGCCTTATTTGGCCTTGGTGAAACTTGGAACCGGTGCTAAGGGCGTTAATCAACTTACAAGCGATTACTCATGTCCAAACCATGTTTGAGGCTGGATTTCCCTTTTAGTTCTTTCTCACCATTTTAATATGGACATTAATACTTTTATTGTTGTTTCCCATCATTCTTTTAGTGAAATAGAAGATTAGACTTGATAAACCACATTTCAACACAAGGAAAGTCGTTCCAACGCCCAGGTCACCGCCAAACGCCACCTAGGTGCACCTCCATGTGCATTCCAACTAATCGAACTGTACCCTTTGCCGTTTGCACCATTTTCTCAAGGGAAATCTATGTAAATGCATCACACCTTAGCCGTCGAAACTCAGTTCTGGCATTGTACGAATTGACTCAAACAACCCCTACTTTTCCTTCATTCATCCAATTGTAACGCACAAATGCCATACCATCGGTTTCCCTCAAGCCCAAGACGCGCCATACTCCCCCTATCTTGCCTTGGTTAAGCTTGTAACCGGAGTTAAGGTCATTAATCAACTTCCAAGTGATTAGTCATCTCTAAACCATGTTTCAAGATTAATTTCATTTTTAATTCTTTCTCACCGTTTTTATATGCATGTTAATACTTTTTTATAGTTGTTTCCCATCATTCTTAGAGCGGAATAGAAGATTACACTTGATCCACCACATTTCAATATAAGGAAAGTCACTCCAATGCCAAACTCACCGTCCATCGCCACCTAGGCGCACCTCTACCTACACTGCAACTAATCGGACTCTAGCCTATGCTGTTTACGCCATGTCCTCAAGGGAAATATCATCAAATACATCCCACCTTAACTGTTGTAACTCAGTTCCAGAACAGGATGAATTCAATCGAAGAAACCCGTCTTTTCTTCCATTCTTCCAATTGTAGCCCACATATGCCATACCATTAGTTTCCCTCAAGCCCAAGATGTGCCATACGCCCCTAATCTAGATTTGGTGATGCTTGTGACTGGAGTTAAGGGCATTATTCAACTACAAGTGATTATTCATCTTTAAACCATCCTCTGAACTTAATTTCCTTTTTAATTCTTTCTCTCCCTTTTCGTATGGGCCTTATTCCTCTAATTGTTTTCTTTGCCATCATTCTTGGAGTGAATTAGAAGATTAGACCTGATCCACCACATTTCAATACAAGGGAAGTCATTCCAACGCCAGAGTCACCGCCAATCGCCACCTAGGTGCACCTCTTTGTGCATTGCAACGAATCGGACTATAGCCTATGCCATTTACACCAATTTCTAGAGGGAAATCTCGTCAAATGCATCCCACCTTAACCGTCTGGCTCAATTCTCTAGCATTGGACGAACTGACACTTACAAACGTGTCTTTTATATCAGTCTTCCAATTGTAGCCTTAGATGTGTGCCATACGCGCCTTATTTGGCCTTGGTGAAACTTGGAACCGGTGCTAAGCGCATTAATCAACTTACAAGCGATTACTCATGTCCAAACCATGTTTGAGGCTGGATTTCCCTTTCAGTTCTTTCTCACCATTTTAATATGGACATTAATACTTTTATTGTTGTTTCCCATCATTCTTTTAGTGAAATAGAAGATTAGACTTGTTAAACCACATTTCAACACAAGGAAAGTCGTTCCAACGCCCAAGTCACCGCCAAACGCCACCTAGGTGCACCTCCATGTGCATTCCAACTAATCGAACTGTACCCTATGCCGTTTACACCATTTTCTCAAGGGAAATCTTAGTAAATGCATCACACCTTAGCCGTCGAAACTCAGTTCTGGCATTGTACGACTTGAGTCAAACAAACCCTTCTTTTCCTTCATTCATGCAATTGCAACGCACATATGCCAAACCATCGGTTTCCCTCAAGCCCAAGACGCGCCATACTCCCCCTATCTTGGCTTGGTTAAGCTTGTAACCGGAGTTAAGGTCATTAATCGACTGCCAAGTGATTAGTTATCTCTAAACCATGTTTCAAGATTAATTTCCTTTTTAATTCTTTCTCACCGTTTTTATATGGATGTTAATACTTTTTTATTCTTGTTACCCATCATTCTTAGAGCGGAATAGAAGATTACACTTGATCCACCACATTTCAATATAAGGAAAGTCACTCCAATGCCAAACTCACCGTCCATCGCCACCTAGGCGCACCTCTATGTGCACTGCAACTAATCGGACTCTAGCCTATGCTGTTTACGCCATGTCCTCAAGGGAAATATCATCAAATACATCCCACCTTAACTGTTGTAACTAAGTTCCAGCACAGGACGAATTCAAACGAAGAAACCCGTCTTTTCTTTCATTCTTCCAATTGTAGCCCACATATGACATACCATTGGTTTCCCTCGAGCCCAAGATGTGCCATACGCCCCTAATCTAGATTTGGTGATGCTTGTGACTGGAGTTAAGGGCATTTTTCAACTACAAGTGATTATTCATCTTTAAACCATCCTCTGAACTTAATTTCCTTTTTAATTCTTTCTCTCCCTTTTCGTATGGGCGTTATTCCTCTAATTGTTTTCTTTGCCATCATTCTTGGAGTGAATTAGAAGATTAGACCTGATCCACCACATTTCAATACAAGGAAAGTCATTCCAACGCCAGAGTCACCGCCAATCGCCACCTAGGTGCACCTCTTTGTGCATTTCAACGAATCGGACTATAGCCTATGCCGTTTACACCAATTTCTAGAGGGAAATCTTGTCAAATGCATCCCACCTTAACCGTCTGGCGGAATTCTCTAGCATTGGACGAACTGACACTTACAAACGTGTCTTTTATATCGGTCTTCCAATTGTAGCCTTAGATGTGTGCCATACGCGCCTTATTTGGCCTTGGTGAAACTTGGAACCGGTGCTAAGGGCGTTAATCAACTTACAAGCGATTACTCATGTCTAAACCATGTTTGAGGCTGGATTTCCCTTTTAGTTCTTTCTCACCATTTTAATATGGACATTAATACTTTTATTGTTGTTTCCCATCATTCTTTTAGTGAAATAGAAGATTAGACTTGATAAACCACATTTCAACACAAGGAAAGTCGTTCCAACGCCCAGGTCACCGCCAAACGCCACCTAGGTGCACCTCCATGTGCATTCCAACTAATCGAACTGTACCCTTTGCCGTTTGCACCATTTTCTCAAGGGAAATCTTAGTAAATGCATCACACCTTAGCCGTCAAAACTCAGTTCTGGCATTGTACGACTTGAGTCAAACAAACCCTTCTTTTCCTTCATTCATGCAATTGCAACGCACATATGCCAAACCATCGGTTTCCCTCAAGCCCAAGACGCCATACTCCCCCTATCTTGGCTTGGTTAAGCTTGTAACCGGAGTTAAGGTCATTAATCAACTGCCAAGTGACTAGTTATCTCTAAACCATGTTTCAAGATTAATTTCCTTTTTAATTCTTTCTCACCGTTTTTATATGGATGTTAATACTTTTTTATAGTTGTTTCCCATCATTCTCAGAGCGGAATAGAAGATTACACTTGATCCACCACATTTCAATATAAGGAAAGTCACTCCAATGCCAAAGTCACCGTCCATCGCCACCTAGGCGCACCTCTATGCGCACTGCAACTAATCGGACTCTAGCCTATGCTGTTTACGCCATGTCCTCAAGGGAAATATCATCAAATACATCCCACCTTAACTGTTGTAACTAAGTTCCAGCACAGGACGAATTCAAACGAAGAAACCCGTCTTTTCTTTCATTCTTCCAATTGTAGCCCACATATGCCATACCATTGGTTTCCCTCGAGCCCAAGATGTGCCAAACGCCCCTAATCTAGATTTGGTGATGCTTGTGACTGGAGTTAAGGGCATTTTTCAACTACAAGTGATTATTCATCTTTAAACCATCCTCTGAACTTAATTTCCTTTTTAATTCTTTCTCTCCCTTTTCGTATGGGCGTTATTCCTCTAATTGTTTTCTTTGCCGTCATTCTTGGAGTGAATTAGAAGATTAGACCTGATCCACCACATTTCAATACAAGGAAAGTCATTCCAACGCCAGAGTCACCGCCAATCGCCACCTAGGTGCACCTCTTTGTGCATTGCAACGAATCGAACTATAGCCTATGCCGTTTACACCAATTTCTAGAGGGAAATCTTGTCAAATGCATCCCACCTTAACCGTCTGGCTCAATTCTCTAGCATTGGACGAACTGACACTTACAAACGTGTCTTTTATATCGGTCTTCCAATTGTAGCCTTAGATGTGTGCCATACGCGCCTTATTTGGCCTTGGTGAAACTTGGAACCGGTGCTAAGGGCGTTAATCAACTTACAAGCGATTACTCATGTCCAAACCATGTTTGAGGCTGGATTTCCCTTTCAGTTCTTTCTCACCATTTTAATATGGACATTAATACTTTTATTGTTGTTTCCCATCATTCTTTTAGTGAAATAGAAGATTAGACTTGATAAACCACATTTCAACACAAGGAAAGTCGTTCCAACGCCCAAGTCACCGCCAAACGCCACCTAGGTGCACCTCCATGTGCATTCCAACTAATCGAACTATACCCTATGCCGTTTACACCATTTTCTCAAGGGAAATCTTAGTAAATGCATCACACCTTAGCCGTCGAAACTCAGTTCTGGCATTGTACGACTTGAGTCAAACAAACCCTTCTTTTCCTTCATTCATGCAATTGCAACGCACATATGCCAAACCATCGGTTTCCCTCAAGCCCAAGACGCGCCATACTCCCCCTATCTTGGCTTGGTTAAGCTTGTAACCGGAGTTAAGGTCATTAATCGACTGCCAAGTGATTAGTTATCTCTAAACCATGTTTCAAGATTAATTTCCTTTTTAATTCTTTCTCACCGTTTTTATATGGATGTTAATACTTTTTTATTCTTGTTACCCATCATTCTTAGAGCGGAATAGAAGATTACACTTGATCCACCACATTTCAATATAAGGAAAGTCACTCCAATGCCAAACTCACCGTCCATCGCCACCTAGGCGCACCTCTATGCGCACTGCAACTAATCGGACTCTAGCCTATGCTGTTTACGCCATGTCCTCAAGGGAAATATCATCAAATACATCCCACCTTAACTGTTGTAACTAAGTTCCAGCACAGGACGAATTCAAACGAAGAAACCCGTCTTTTCTTTCATTCTTCCAATTGTAGCCCACATATGACATACCATTGGTTTCCCTCGAGCCCAAGATGTGCCATACGCCCCTAATCTAGATTTGGTGATGCTTGTGACTGGAGTTAAGGGCATTTTTCAACTACAAGTGATTATTCATCTTTAAACCATCCTCTGAACTTAATTTCCTTTTTAATTCTTTCTCTCCCTTTTCGTATGGGCGTTATTCCTCTAATTGTTTTCTTTGCCATCATTCTTGGAGTGAATTAGAAGATTAGACCTGATCCACCACATTTCAATACAAGGAAAGTCATTCCAACGCCAGAGTCACCGCCAATCGCCACCTAGGTGCACCTCTTTGTGCATTTCAACGAATCGGACTATAGCCTATGCCGTTTACACCAATTTCTAGAGGGAAATCTTGTCAAATGCATCCCACCTTAACCGTCTGGCGGAATTCTCTAGCATTGGACGAACTGACACTTACAAACGTGTCTTTTATATCGGTCTTCCAATTGTAGCCTTAGATGTGTGCCATACGCGCCTTATTTGGCCTTGGTGAAACTTGGAACCGGTGCTAAGGGCGTTAATCAACTTACAAGCGATTACTCATGTCTAAACCATGTTTGAGGCTGGATTTCCCTTTTAGTTCTTTCTCACCATTTTAATATGGACATTAATACTTTTATTGTTGTTTCCCATCATTCTTTTAGTGAAATAGAAGATTAGACTTGATAAACCACATTTCAACACAAGGAAAGTCGTTCCAACGCCCAGGTCACCGCCAAACGCCACCTAGGTGCACCTCCATGTGCATTCCAACTAATCGAACTGTACCCTTTGCCGTTTGCACCATTTTCTCAAGGGAAATCTTAGTAAATGCATCACACCTTAGCCGTCAAAACTCAGTTCTGGCATTGTACGACTTGAGTCAAACAAACCCTTCTTTTCCTTCATTCATGCAATTGCAACGCACATATGCCAAACCATCGGTTTCCCTCAAGCCCAAGACGCCATACTCCCCCTATCTTGGCTTGGTTAAGCTTGTAACCGGAGTTAAGGTCATTAATCAACTGCCAAGTGACTAGTTATCTCTAAACCATGTTTCAAGATTAATTTCCTTTTTAATTCTTTCTCACCGTTTTTATATGGATGTTAATACTTTTTTATTCTTGTTACCCATCATTCTTAGAGCGGAATAGAAGATTACACTTGATCCACCACATTTCAATATAAGGAAAGTCACTCCAATGCCAAACTCACCGTCCATCGCCACCTAGGCGCACCTCTACCTGCACTGCAACTAATCGGACTCTAGCCTATGCTGTTTACGCCATGTCCTCAAGGGAAATATCATCAAATACATCCCACCTTAACTGTTGTAACTAAGTTCCAGCACAGGACGAATTCAAACGAAGAAACCCGTCTTTTCTTTCATTCTTCCAATTGTAGCCCCCATATGACATACCATTGCTTTCCCTCGAGCCCAAGATGTGCCATACGCCCCTAATCTAGATTTGGTGATGCTTGTGACTGGAGTTAAGGGCATTTTTCAACTACAAGTGATTATTCATCTTTAAACCATCCTCTGAACTTAATTTCCTTTTTAATTCTTTCTCTCCCTTTTCGTATGGGCGTTATTCCTCTAATTGTTTTCTTTGCCATCATTCTTGGAGTGAATTAGAAGATTAGACCTGATCCACCACATTTCAATACAAGGAAAGTCATTCCAACGCCAGAGTCACCGCCAATCGCCACCTAGGTGCACCTCTTTGTGCATTGCAACGAATCGAACTATAGCCTATGCCGTTTACACCAATTTCTAGAGGGAAATCTTGTCAAATGCATCCCACCTTAACCGTCTGGCTCAATTCTCTAGCATTGGACGAACTGACACTTACAAACGTGTCTTTTATATCAGTCTTCCAATTGTAGCCTTAGATGTGTGCCATACGCGCCTTATTTGGCCTTGGTGAAACTTGGAACCGGTGCTAAGGGCGTTAATCAACTTACAAGCGATTACTCATGTCCAAACCATGTTTGAGCTGGATTTCCCTTTTAGTTCTTTCTCACCATTTTAATATGGACATTAATACTTTTATTGTTGTTTCCCATCATTCTTTTAGTGAAATAGAAGATTAGACTTGATAAACCACATTTCAACACAAGGAAAGTCGTTCCAACGCCCAGGTCACCGCCAAACGCCACCTAGGTGCACCTCCATGTGCATTCCAACTAATCGAACTGTACCCTTTGCCGTTTGCACCATTTTCTCAAGGGAAATCTATGTAAATGCATCACACCTTAGCCGTCGAAACTCAGTTCTGGCATTGTACGAATTGACTCAAACAACCCCTACTTTTCCTTCATTCATCCAGTTGTAACGCACAAATGCCATACCATCGGTTTCCCTCAAGCCCAAGACGCGCCATACTCCCCCTATCTTGCCTTGGTTAAGCTTGTAACCGGAGTTAAGGTCATTAATCAACTTCCAAGTGATTAGTCATCTCTAAACCATGTTTCAAGATTAATTTCATTTTTAATTCTTTCTCACCGTTTTTATATGCATGTTAATACTTTTTTATAGTTGTTTCCCATCATTCTTAGAGCGGAATAGAAGATTACACTTGATCCACCACATTTCAATATAAGGAAAGTCACTCCAATGCCAAACTCACCGTTCATCGCCACCTAGGCGCACCTCTACCTGCACTGCAACTAATCGGACTCTAGCCTATGCTGTTTACGCCATGTCCTCAAGGGAAATATCATCAAATACATCCCACCTTAACTGTTGTAACTCAGTTCCAGAACAGGATGAATTCAATCGAAGAAACCCGTCTTTTCTTCCATTCTTCCAATTGTAGCCCACATATGCCATACCATTAGTTTCCCTCAAGCCCAAGATGTGCCATACGCCCCTAATCTAGATTTGGTGATGCTTGTGACTGGAGTTAAGGGCATTATTCAACTACAAGTGATTATTCATCTTTAAACCATCCTCTGAACTTAATTTCCTTTTTAATTCTTTCTCTCCCTTTTCGTATGGGCCTTATTCCTCTAATTGTTTTCTTTGCCATCATTCTTGGAGTGAATTAGAAGATTAGACCTGATCCACCACATTTCAATACAAGGGAAGTCATTCCAACGCCAGAGTCACCGCCAATCGCCACCTAGGTGCACCTCTTTGTGCATTGCAACGAATCGGACTATAGCCTATGCCATTTACACCAATTTCTAGAGGGAAATCTCGTCAAATGCATCCCACCTTAACCGTCTGGCTCAATTCTCTAGCATTGGACGAACTGACACTTACAAACGTGTCTTTTATATCAGTCTTCCAATTGTAGCCTTAGATGTGTGCCATACGCGCCTTATTTGGCCTTGGTGAAACTTGGAACCGGTGCTAAGGGCATTAATCAACTTACAAGCGATTACTCATGTCCAAACCATGTTTGAGGCTGGATTTCCCTTTCAGTTCTTTCTCACCATTTTAATATGGACATTAATACTTTTATTGTTGTTTCCCATCATTCTTTTAGTGAAATAGAAGATTAGACTTGATAAACCACATTTCAACACAAGGAAAGTCGTTCCAACGCCCAAGTCACCGCCAAACGCCACCTAGGTGCACCTCCATGTGCATTCCAACTAATCGAACTGTACCCTATGCCGTTTACACCATTTTCTCAAGGGAAATCTTAGTAAATGCATCACACCTTAGCCGTCGAAACTCAGTTCTGGCATTGTACGACTTGAGTCAAACAAACCCTTCTTTTCCTTCATTCATGCAATTGCAACGCACATATGCCAAACCATCGGTTTCCCTCAAGCCCAAGACGCGCCATACTCCCCCTATCTTGGCTTGGTTAAGCTTGTAACCGGAGTTAAGGTCATTAATCGACTGCCAAGTGATTAGTTATCTCTAAACCATGTTTCAAGATTAATTTCCTTTTTAATTCTTTCTCACCGTTTTTATATGGATGTTAATACTTTTTTATAGTTGTTTCCCACCATTCTCAGAGCGGAATAGAAGATTACACTTGATCCACCACATTTCAATATAAGGAAAGTCACTCCAATGCCAAAGTCACCGTCCATCGCCACCTAGGCGCACCTCTATGCGCACTGCAACTAATCGGACTCTAGCCTATGCTGTTTACGCCATGTCCTCAAGGGAAATATCATCAAATACATCCCACCTTAACTGTTGTAACTAAGTTCCAGCACAGGACGAATTCAAACGAAGAAACCCGTCTTTTCTTTCATTCTTCCAATTGTAGCCCACATATGCCATACCATTGGTTTCCTTCGAGCCCAAGATGTGCCATACGCCCCTAATCTAGATTTGGTGATGCTTGTGACTGGAGTTAAGGGCATTTTTCAACTACAAGTGATTATTCATCTTTAACCCATCCCCTGAACTTAATTTCCTTTTTAATTCTTTCTCTCCCTTTTCGTATGGGCCTTATTCCTCTAATTGTTTTCATTGCCATTATTCTTGGAGTGAATTAGAAGATTAGACCTGATCCACCACATTTCAATACAAGGAAAGTCATTCCAACGCCAGAGTCACCGCCAATCGCCACCTAGGTGCACCTCTTTGTGCATTGCAACGAATCGGATTATAGCCTATGCCATTTACACCAATTTCTAGAGGGAAATCTCGTCACATGCATCCCACCATAACCGTCTAGCTCAATTCTCTAGCATTGGACGAACTGACAGGAAGAAACCTGTCTTTTATATCGTTCTTCCAATTGTAGCCTTAGATGTGTGCCATACGCTCCTTATTTGGCCTTGGTGAAACTTGGAACCGGTGCTAAGGGCATTAATCAACTTACAAGCGATTACTCATGTCCAAACCATGTTTGAGGCTGGATTTCCCTTTTAGTTCTTTCTCACCATTTTAATATGGACATTAATACTTTTATTGTTGTTTCCCATCATTCTTTTAGTGAAATAGAAGATTAGACTTGATAAACCACATTTCAACACAAGGAAAGTCGTTCCAACGCCCAAGTCACCGCTAATCGCCACCTAGGTGCCCCTCCATGTGCATTCCAACTAATCGGACTGTACCCTATGCCGTTTACACCATTTTCTCAAGGGAAATCTCAGTAAATGCATCACACCTTAGCCGTCGTAACTCAGTTCTGGCATTGTACGAATTGACTCAAACAACCCCTTCTTTTCCTTCATTCATCCAATTGTAACGCACAGATGCCATACCATCGGTTTCCCTCAAGCCCAAGATGTGCCATACTCCCCTTATCTTGCCTTGGTTAAGCTTGTAAATGGAGTTGAGGTCATTAATCAACTTACAGGTGAATAGTCATCTCTAAACCATGTTTCAAGATTAATTTCCTTTTTAATTCCTTCTCACCGTTTTTATATGGATGTTAATACTTTTTTATTCTTGTTACCCATCATTCTCAGAGCGGAATAGAAGATTACACTTGATCCACCACATTTCAATATAAGGAAAGTCACTCCAATGCCAAAGTCACCGTCCATCGCCACCTAGGCGCACCTCTATGCGCACTGCAACTAATCGGACTCTAGCCTATGCTGTTTACGCCATGTCCTCAAGGGAAATATCATCAAATACATCCCACCTTAACTGTTGTAACTAAGTTCCAGCACAGGACGAATTCAAACGAAGAAACCCGTCTTTTCTTTCATTCTTCCAATTGTAGCCCACATATGCCATACCATTGGTTTCCCTCGAGCCCAAGATGTGCCATACGCCCCTAATCTAGATTTGGTGATGCTTGTGACTGGAGTTAAGGGCATTTTTCAACTACAAGTGATTATTCATCTTTAACCCATCCCCTGAACTTAATTTCCTTTTTAATTCTTTCTCTCCCTTTTCGTATGGGCCTTATTCCTCTAATTGTTTTCATTGCCATTATTCTTGGAGTGAATTAGAAGATTAGACCTGATCCACCACATTTCAATACAAGGAAAGTCATTCCAACGCCAGAGTCACCGCCAATCGCCACCTAGGTGCACCTCTTTGTGCATTGCAACGAATCGGACTATAGCCTATGCCATTTACACCAATTTCTAGAGGGAAATCTCGTCACATGCATCCTACCATAACCGTCTAGCTCAATTCTCTAGCATTGGACGAACTGACACGAAGAAACCTGTCTTTTATATCGTTCTTCCAATTGTAGCCTTAGATGTGTGCCATACGCTCCTTATTTGGCCTTGGTGAAACTTGGAACCGGTGCTAAGGGCATTAGTCAACTTACAAGCGATTACTCATGTCCAAACCATGTTTGAGGCTAGATTTCCCTTTTAGTTCTTTCTCACCATTTTAATATGGACATTAATACTTTTATTGTTGTTTCCCATCATTCTTTTAGTGAAATAGAAGATTAGACTTGATAAACCACATTTCAACACAAGGAAAGTCGTTCCAACGCCCAAGTCACCGCCAATCGCCACCTAGGTGCACCTCCATGTGCATTCCAACTAATCGGACTGTACCCTATGCCGTTTACACCATTTTCTCAAGGGAAATCTCAGTAAATGCATCACACCTTAGCCGTCGTAACTCAGTTCTGGCATTGTACAAATTGACTCAAACAACCCCTTCTTTTCCTTCATTCATCCAATTGTAACGCACAGATGCCATACCATCGGTTTCCCTCAAGCCCAAGATGTGCCATACTCCCCTTATCTTGCCTTGGTTAAGCTTGTAAATGGAGTTGAGGTCATTAATCAACTTACAGGTGAATAGTCATCTCTAAACCATGTTTCAAGATTAATTTCCTTTTTAATTCATTCTCACCGTTTTTATATGGATGTTAATACTTTTTTATTCTTGTTACCCATCATTCTCAGAGCGGAATAGAAGATTACACTTGATCCACCACATTTCAATATAAGGAAAGTCACTCCAATGCCAAAGTCACCGTCCATCGCCACCTAGGCGCACCTCTATGCGCACTGCAACTAATCGGACTCTAGCCTATGCTGTTTACGCCATGTCCTCAAGGGAAATATCATCAAATACATCCCACCTTAACTGTTGTAACTAAGTTCCAGCACAGGACGAATTCAAACGAAGAAACCCGTCTTTTCTTTCATTCTTCCAATTGTAGCCCACATATGCCATACCATTGGTTTCCCTCGAGCCCAAGATGTGCCATACGCCCCTAATCTAGATTTGGTGATGCTTGTGACTGGAGTTAAGGGCATTTTTCAACTACAAGTGATTATTCATCTTTAACCCATCCCCTGAACTTAATTTCCTTTTTAATTCTTTCTCTCCCTTTTCGTATGGGCCTTATTCCTCTAATTGTTTTCATTGCCATTATTCTTGGAGTGAATTAGAAGATTAGACCTGATCCACCACATTTCAATACAAGGAAAGTCATTCCAACGCCAGAGTCACCGCCAATCGCCACCTAGGTGCACCTCTTTGTGCATTGCAACGAATCGGACTATAGCCTATGCCATTTACACCAATTTCTAGAGGGAAATCTCGTCACATGCATCCTACCATAACCGTCTAGCTCAATTCTCTAGCATTGGACGAACTGACACGAAGAAACCTGTCTTTTATATCGTTCTTCCAATTGTAGCCTTAGATGTGTGCCATACGCTCCTTATTTGGCCTTGGTGAAACTTGGAACCGGTGCTAAGGGCATTAGTCAACTTACAAGCGATTACTCATGTCCAAACCATGTTTGAGGCTAGATTTGCCTTTTAGTTCTTTCTCACCATTTTAATATGGACATTAATACTTTTATTGTTGTTTCCCATCATTCTTTTAGTGAAATAGAAGATTAGACTTGATAAACCACATTTCAACACAAGGAAAGTCGTTCCAACGCCCAAGTCACCGCCAATCGCCACCTAGGTGCACCTCCATGTGCATTCCAACTAATCGGACTGTACCCTATGCCGTTTACACCATTTTCTCAAGGGAAATCTCAGTAAATGCATCACACCTTAGCCGTCGTAACTCAGTTCTGGCATTGTACGAATTGACTCAAACAACCCCTTCTTTTCCTTCATTCATCCAATTGGAACGCACAGATGCCATACCATCGGTTTCCCTCAAGCCCAAGATGTACCATACTCCCCTTATCTTGCCTTGGTTAAGCTTGTAAATGGAGTTGAGGTCATTAATCAACTTACAGGTGAATAGTCATCTCTAAACCATGTTTCAAGATTAATTTCCTTTTTAATTCCTTCTCACCGTTTTTATATGGATGTTAATACTTTTTTATTCTTGTTACCCATCATTCTTAGAGCGGAATAGAAGATTACACTTGATCCAGCACATTTCAATATAAGGAAAGTCACTGCAATGCCAAAGTCACCGTCCATCGCCACCTAGGCGCACCTCTATGTGCACTGCAACTAATCGGACACTAGCCTATGCTGTTTACGCCATGCCCTCAAGGGAAATATCATCAAATACATCCCACCTTAACTGTTGTAACTCAGTTCCAGAACAGGATGAATTCAAACGAAGAAACCCGTCTTTTCTTCCATTCTTCCAATTGTAGCCCACATATGCCATACCATTAGTTTCCCTCAAGCCCAAGATGTGCCATACGCCCCTAATCTAGATTTGGTGATGCTTGTGACTGGAGTTAAGGGCATTATTCAACTACAAGTGATTATTCATCTTTAAACCATCCTCTGAACTTAATTTCCTTTTTAATTCTTTCTCTCCCTTTTCGTATGGGCCTTATTCCTCTAATTGTTTTCTTTGCCATCATTCTTGGAGGGAATTAGAAGATTAGACCTGATCCACCACATTTCAATACAAGGAAAGTCATTCCAACGCCAGAGTCACCACCAATCGCCACCTAGGTGCACCTCTTTGTGCATTGCAACGAATCGGACTATAGCCTATGCCGTTTACACCAATTTCTAGAGGGAAATCTCGTCAAATGCATCCCACCTTAACCGTCTAGCTCAATTCTCTAGCATTGGACGAACTGACACTTACAAACGTGTCTTTTATATCGGTCTTCCAATTGTAGCCTTAGATGTGTGCCATACGCGCCTTATTTGGCCTTGGTGAAACTTGGAACCGGTGCTAAGGGCATTAATCAACTTACAAGCGATTACGCATGTCCAAACCATGTTTGAGGCTGGATTTCCCTTTTAGTTCTTTCTCACCATTTTAATATGGACATTAATACTTTTATTGTTGTTTCCCATCATTCTTTTAGTGAAATAGAAGATTAGACTTGATAAACCACATTTCAACACAAGGAAAGTCGTTCCAACGCCCAAGTCACCGCCAAACGCCACCTAGGTGCACCGCCATGTGCATTCCAACTAATCGGACTGTACCCTATGCCGTTTACACCATTTTCTCAAGGGAAATCTCAGTAAATGCATCACACCTTAGCCGTCGAAACTCAGTTCTGGCATTGTACGAATTGACTCAAACAACCCCTACTTTTCCGTCATTCATCCAATTGTAACGCACAGATGCCATACCATCGGTTTCCCTCAAGCCCAAGATGTGCCATACTCCCCTTATCTTGCCTTGGTTAAGCTTGTAACCGGAGTTAAGGTCATTAATCAACTTACAGGTGAATAGTCATCTCTAAACCATGTTTCAAGATTAATTTCCTTTTTAATTCCTTCTCACCGTTTTTATATCGATGTTAATACTTTTTTATTCTTGTTTCCCATCATTCTTAGAGCGGAATAGAAGATTACACTTGATCCACCACATTTCAATATAAGGAAAGTCACTCCAATGCCAAAGTCACCGTCCATCGCCACCTGGGCGCACCTCTATGTGCACTGCAACTAATCGGACTCTACCCTATGCTGTTTACGCCATGTCCTCAAAGGAAATATCATCAATTACATTCCACCTTAACTGTTGTAACTCAGTCCCAGCACAGGACGAATTCGAACGAAGAAACCTGTCTTTTCTTTCATTCTTCCAATTGTAGCCCACATATGTCATACCATTGGTTTCCCTCAAGCCCAAGATGTGCCATACGCCCTTAATCTAGATTTGGTGATGCTTGTGACTGGAGTTAAGGGCATTATTCAACTACAAGTGATTATTCATCTTTAAACCATCCTCTGAACTTAATTTCCTTTTTAATTCTTTCTCTCCCTTTTCGTATGGGGCTTATTCCTCTTATTGTTTTCTTTGCCATCTTTCTTGGAGTGAATTCGAAGATTAGACCTGATCCCCCACATTTCAATACAAGGAAAGTCATTCCAACGCCAGAGTCACCGCCAATCGCCACCTAGGTGCACCTCTTTGTGCATTGCAACGAATCGGACTATAGCCTATGCCGTTTACACCAATTTCTAGAGGGAAAACTCGTCAAATGCATCCCACCTTAACCGTCTAGCTCAATTCTCTAGCATTGGACGAACTGACACGAACAAACTTGTCTTTTATATCATTCTTCCAATTGTAGCCTTAGATGTGTGCCATACGCGCCTTATTTGGCCTTGGTGAAACTCGGAACCGGTGCTAAGGGCATTAATCAACTTACAAGCGATTCCTCATGTCCAAACCATGTTTCAGGCTGGATTTCCCTTTTAGTTCTTTCTCAGCATTTTAATATGGACATTAATACTTTTATTGTTGTTTCCCATCATTCTTAGAGTGAAATAGAAGATTAGACTTGATAAACCACATTTCAACACAAGGAAAGTCGTTCCAACGCCCAAGTCACCGCCAAACGCCACCTAGGTGCACCTCCGTGTGCATTCCAACTAATCGGACTGTACCCTATGCCGTTTACACCATTTTCTCATGGGAAATCTCAGTAAATGCATCACACATTAGCCTTTGAAACTCAGTTCTGGCATTGGACGAATTGACTCAAACAACCCATTCTTTTCCTTCATTCATCCAACTGTAACGCACAGATGCCATACCATCGGTTTCCCTCAAGCCTAAGATGCGCCATACTCCCCTTATCTTGCCTTGGTTAAGCTTGTAACCGGAGTTAAGGTCATTAATCAACTTACAAGTGATTAGTCATCTCTAAACCATGTTTCAAGATTAATTTCCTTTTTAATTCTTTCTCACCCTTTTTATACGGACGTTAATACTTTTTTATAGTTGTTTCCCATCATTCTTAGTGCGGAATAGAAGATTACACTTGATCCACCACATTTCAATATAAGGAAAGTCACACCAATGCCAAAGTCACCATCCATCACCACCTAGGCGCACCTCTATGTGCACTGCAACTAATCGGACTCTAGCCTATGCTGTTTACGCCATGTCCTCAAGGGAAATAACATCAAATACATCCCACCTTAACTGTTGTAACTCAGTCCCAGCACAGGACGAATTCCAACGAAGAAACCTGTCTTTTCTTTCATTCTTCCAATTGTTGCCCACATATGCCATACCATTGGTTTCCCTCAAGCCCAAGATGTGCCATACGCCCCTAATCTAGATTTGGTGATGCTTGTGACTGGAGTTAAGGGCATTATTCAACTACAAGTGATTATTCATCTTTAAACCATCCTCTGAACTTAATTTCCTTTTTAATTCTTCCTCACCCTTTTCGTATGGGCCTTTTTCCTGTTATTATTTTCTTTGCCATCATTCTTGGAGTGAATTCGAAGATTAGACCTGATCCCCCACATTTCAATACAAGGAAAGTCATTCCAACGCCAGAATCACTGCCAATCGCCACCTAGGTGCACCTCTTTGTGCATTGCAACGAATCGGACTATAGCCTATGCCGTTTACACCAATTTCTAGAGGGAAATCTCGTCAAATGCATCCCACCTTAACCGTCCAGCTCAATTCTCTTGCATTGGACGAACTGACACGAACAAAATTGTCTTTTATATCGTTCTTCCAATTGTAGCCTTAGATGTGTGCCATACGCGCCTTATTTGGCCCTGGTGAAACTCGGAACCGGTGCTAAGGGCATTAATCAACTTACAAGCGATTACTCATGTCCAAACCATGTTTGAGGCTGGATTTCCCTTTTAGTTCTTTGTCACCATTTTATTATGGACATTATTACTTTTATTGTTGTTTCCCATCATTCTTAGAGTGAAATAGAAGATTAGACTTGATAAACCACATTTCAACACAAGGAAAGTCGTTCCAATGCCCAAGTCACCGCCAAACGCCACCTAGGTGCACCTCCATGTGCATTCCAACTAATCGGACTATACCCTATGCCGTTTACACCATTTTCTCAAGGGAAATCTCAGTAAATGCATCACACCTTAGCCGTCGAAACTCAGTTCTGGCATTGTACGAATTGACTCAAACAAACCCTTCTTGTCCTTCATTCATCCAATTGTAACGCACAGATGCCAAACCATCGATTTCCCTCCAGCCCAAGACGCGCCATACTCCCCCTATCTTGCCTTGGTTAAGCCTGTAACCGGAGTTAAGGTCATTAATCAACTTCCGAGTGATTAGTCATCTCTAAACCATGTTTCAAGATTAATTTCCTTTTTAATTCTTTCTCTCCTTTTTTATATGGATGTTAATACTTTTTTATAGTTGTTTCCCATCATTCTTAGAGCGGAATACAAGATTACACCTGATCCACCACATTTCAATATTAGGAAAGTCACTTCAATGCCAAAGTCACCGTCGATCGCTACCTAGGCGCACCTCTATGTGCACTGCAACTAATCGGACTCTAGCCTATGCTGTTCACGCCATGTCCTCAAGGGAAATATCATCAAATACATCCCACCTTAACTGTTGTAACTCAGTTCCAGCACAGGACGAATTGAAACGAAGAAACCCGTCTTTTCTTTCCTTCTTCCAATTGTAGCCCACATATGCCATACCATTGGTTTCCCTCAAGCCCAAGATGTGCCATACGCCCCTAATCTAGATTTGGTGATGCTTGTGACTGGAGTTAAGGGCATTATTCAACTACAAGTGATTATTCAACTTTTAACCATCCTCTGAACTTAATTTCCTTTTTAATTCTTTCTCTCCCTTTTCATACTGGCCTTATTCCTCTTATTGTTTTCTTCGCCATCATTCTTGGAGTGAATTAGAAGATTAGACTTGATCCACCACATTTCAATACAAGGAAAGTCATTCCAACGCCAGAGTCACCGCCAATCGCCACGTAGCTGCACCTCGTTGTGCATTGCAACGAATCGGACAATAACCTATGCCGTTTACACAAATTTCTCGAGGGAAATCTCATCAAATGCACCCCACCTTAACTGTCTGCCTAAATTCTCTAGCATTGGACGAACTGACACGAACAAACATGTCTTTTATATCGTTCTTCCAATTGTAGCCTTAGATGTATGCCATACGCGCCTTATTTGGCCTTGGTGAAACTCGGAACCGGTGCAAAGGGCATTAATCAACTTACAAGCGATTACTCAGGTCCAAACCATGTTCCAGGCTGGATTTCCCTTTTAGTTCTTTCACACCATTTTAATATGGACATTATTACTTTTGTTGTTGTTTCCCATCATTCTTAGAGTGAACTAGAAGATTAGACTTGATAAACCACATTTCAACACAAGGAAAGTCGTTCCAAGGCCCAAGTCACCGCCAAACGCCACCTAGGTGCAGCTCCACGTGCATTCCAACTAATCGGACTGTACCCTATGCCGTTTACACCATTTTCTCAAGGGAAATCTCAGTAAATGCATCACACCTTAGCCGTCGAAACTCAGTTCTGGCATTGGACGAATTGACTCAAACAACCCCTTCTTTTCCTTCATTCATCCAATTGTAACGCACAGATGCCATACCATCGGTTTCCCTCAAGCCCAAGATGCGCCATACTCCCCTTATCTTGCCTTGGTTAAGCTTGTAACCGGAATTAAGGTCATTAATCAACTTACAAGTGATTAGTCATCTCTAAACCATGTTTCAAGATTAATTTCCTTTTTAATTCTTTCTCACCGTTTTTATACGGACGTTAATACTTTTTTATAGTTGTTTCCCATCATTCTTAGAGCGGAATAGAAGATTACACTTGATCCACCACATTTCAATATAAGGAAAGCCACTCCAATGCCAAAGTCACCGTCGATCGCCAACTAGGCGCACCTCTATGTGCACTGCAACTAACCGGACTCTAGCCTATGCTGTTTACGCCATGTCCTCAAGGGAAATATCAGCAAATACATCCCACCTTAATGGTTGTAACTTAGTTCCAGCACAGGACGAATTCAAACGAAGAAACCCGTCTTTTCTTTCATTCTTCCAATTGTAGCCCACATATGCCATACCATTGGTTTCCCTCAAGCCCAAGATTTGCCATACGCCCCTAATCTAGATTTGGCGAGGCTGGTGACTGGAGTTAAGGGCATTATTCAACTACAAGTGATTATTCATCTTTAAACCATCCTCTGAACTTAATTTCCTTTTTAATTCTTTCTCTCCCTTTTCGTATGGGCCTTATTCCTCTTACTGTTTTCTTTGCCATCATTCTTGGAGTGAATTAGAAGATTAGACCTGATCCACCACATTTCAATACAAGGAAAGTCATTCCAATGCCAGAGTCACCGCCAATCGCCACCTAGGTGCACCTCTTTGTGCATTGCAACGAATCGGACTATAGCCTTCGCCGTTTACACCTATTTCTAGAGGGAAATCTCGTCAAATGCATCCCACCTTAACCGTCTGCCTCAATTCTCTAGCATTGGATGAACTGACACAAAGAAACTTGTCTTTTATATCGTTCTTCCAATTGTAGCCTTAGATGTGTGCCATACGCTCCTTATTTGACCTTGGTAAAACTTGTAACCAGTGCTAAGGGCATTAATCAACTTACAAGCGACTACTCATGTCCAAACCCTGTTTCAGCCTGAATTTCCCTTTTAGTTCTTTCTCACCATTTTAATATGGACATTAATACTTTTATTGTTGTTTCCCATCATTCTTAGAGTGAAATAGAAGATTAGACTTGATAAACCACAATTCAACACAAGGAAAGTCGTTCCAACGCCCAAGTCACCGCCAAACGCCACCTAGGTGCACCTCCATGTGCATTCCAACTAATCGGGCTGTACCCTACGCCGTTTACACCATTTTCTCAAGAAAAATCTCAGTAAATGCATCACACCTTAGCCGTCGAAACTCAGTTCTGGCATTGGACAAATTGACTCAAACAACCCCTTCTTTTCCTTCATTCATCCTATTGTAACGCACAGATGCCATACCATCAGTTTCCCTCAAGCCCAAGATGCGCCATACTCCCCTTATCCTGCCTTGGTCAAGCATGTAACTGGAGTTAAGGTCATTAATCAACTTACAAGTGATTAGTCATCTCCAAACCATGTTTCAAGATTAATTTCGTTTTTAATTCTTTCTCACCGTTTTTATATGGATGTTAATACTTTTTTATAGTTGTTTGCCATCATTCTTAGAGCGGAATAGAAGATTACACTTGATCCACCACATTTCAATATAAGGAAAGTCACTCCAATGCCAAAGTCACCGTCGATCGCCACCTAGGCGCACCTCTATGGGCACTGCAACTAATCGGACTCTAGCCTATGCTGTTTACGCCATGTCCTCAAGGGAAATACCATCAAATACATCCCACATTCACTGTTGTAACTCAGTTCCAGCACAGGACGAATTCAAACGAAGAAGCCCGTCTTTTCTTTCATTCTTCCAATTGTAGCCCACATATGCCATACCATTGGTTTCCCTCAAGCCCAAGAAGTGTCATACGCCCCTAATCTAGATTTGCTGATGCTTGTGAATGGAGTTAAGGGCATTATTCAACTACAAGTGATAATTCATCTTTAAACCATCCTCTGAACTTAATTTCCTTTTTAATTCTTTCTCTCCCTTTTCGTATGGGCCTTATTCCTCTTATTGTTTTCTTCGCCATCATTCGTGGAGTGAATTTGAAGATTAGACCTGATCCACCACATTTCAATACAAGGAAAGTCATTCCAACGCCAAAGTCACTGCCAATCGCCACCTAGGTGTACCTCGTTGTGCATTGCAACGAATTGGACTATAGCCTATGCCGTTTACACCAATTTCTAGAGGGAAATCTCGTCAAATGCATCCCACCTTAACCGTCTAGCTCAATTCTCTAGCATTGGAGGAACTGACATGAAGAAACCTGTCTTTTATATCGTTCTTCCAATTGTAGCCTTAGATGTGTGCCCTCCGCTCCATATTTCGCGTTGGTGAAACTCGGAACCGGTGCTAAGGGCATTAATCAACTTACAAGCGATTACTCATGTCCAAACCCTGTTTCAGGCTGGATTTCCCTTTTAGTTCTTTCTCACCACTTTAATATGGACATAAATACTTTTATTGTTGTTTCCCACCATTCTTAGAGTGAAATAGAAGATTAGACTTGATAAACCACATTTCAACACAAGGAAAGTCGTTCCAATGCCCAAGTCACCGCCAAACGCCACCTAGGTGCACCTCCATGTGCATTCCAACTAATCGGGCTATACGCTATGCCGTTTACACCATTTTCTCAAGGGAAATCTCAGTAAATGCATCACACCTTAGCCATCGAAACTCAGTTCTGGCATTGTACGAATTTACTCAAACAAACCCTTCTTTTCCTTCATTCATCCAATTGTAACGCACAAATGCCATACCATCAGTTTCCCTCAAGCCCAAGACGCGCCATACTCCCCCTATCCTGCCTTGGTTAAGCTTGTAACCGGAGTTAAGGTCATTAATCAACTTACAAGTGATTAGTCATCTCTAAACAATGTTTCAAGATTAATTTCCTTTTTAATTCTTTTTCACCGTTTTTATATGGATGTTAATACTTTGATATAGTTGTTTCCCATCATTCTTAGAGCAAAATAGAAGATTACACTTGATCCACCACATTTCAATATAAGGAAAGTCACTCCAATGCCAAAGTCACCGTCGATCGCCACCTAGGCGCACCTCTATGTGCACTGCAACTAATCGGACTCTAGCCTATGCTGTTTTCGCCATGTCCTCAAGGGAAATATCATCAAATACATCCCACCTTAACTGTTGTAACTCAGTTCCAGCATTGGATGAATTCAAACGAAGAAACCCGTCTTTTCTTTCATTCTTCCAATTGTAGCCCCCATATGCCATACCATTGGTTTCTCTCAAGCCCAAGACGTGCCATATGCCCCTAATCTAGATTTGGTGATGCTTGTGACTGGAGTTAAGGGCATTATTCAACTACAAGTGATTATTCATCTTTAAACCATCCTCTGAACTTAATTTCCTTTTTAATTCTTTCTCTCCCTTTTCGTACGGGCCTTATTCCTCTTATTGTTTTCTTTGCCATCATTCTTTGAGGGAATTAGAAGATTAGACCTGATCCACCACATTTTAATACAAGGAAAGTCATTCCAACGCCAGAGTCACCGCCAATCGCCACCTAGGTGCACCTCGTTGTGCATTGCAACGAATCGGACTATAGCCTATGCCGTTTACACCAATTTCTAGAGGGAAATCACGTCAAATGCATCCCACCTTAACCGTCTAGCTCAATTCTCTTGCATTGGAGGAACTGACATGAAGAAACCTGTCTTTTATATCGTTCTTCCAATTGTAGCCTTAGATGTGTGCCCTACGCTCCTAATTTGGCGTTGGTGAAACTCGGAACCGGTGCTAAGGGCATTAATCAACTTACTAGCGATTACTCATGTCCAAACCATGTTTCAGGCTGGATTTCCCTTTTAGTTCTTTCTCACCATTTTAATATGGACATTAATACTTTTATTGTTGTTTCCAACCATTCTTAGAGTGAAATAGAAGATTAGACTTGATAAACCACATTTCAACACAAGGAAAGTCGTTCCAACGCCCAAGTCACCGCCAAACGCCACCTAGGTGCACTTCCATGTGCATTCCAACTAATCGGGCTGTACCCTATGCCGTTTACACCATTTTCTCAAGGGAAATCTCAGTAAATGCATCACACCTTAGCCGTCGAAACTCAGTTCTGGCATTGTACGAATTTACTCAAACAAACCCTTCTTTTCCTTCATTCATCCAATTGTAACGTACAGATGCCATACCATCAGTTTCCCTCAAGCCCAAGACGCGCCATACTCCCCCTATCCTGCCTTGGTTAAGCTTGTAACCGGAGTTAAGGTGATTAATCAACTTACAAGTGATTAGTCATCTCTAAACAATGTTTCAACATTAATTTCCTTTTTAATTCTTTCTCACCGTTTTTATATGGATGTTAATACTTTGTTATAGTTGTTTCCCATCATTCTTAGAGCAGAATAGAAGATTACACTTGATCCACCACATTTCAATATAAGGAAAGTCACTCCAATGCCACAGTCACCGTCCATCGCCACCTAGGCGCACCTCTATGTGCACTGCAACTAATCGGACTCTAGCCTATGCTGTTTTTGCCATGTCCTCAAGGGAAATATCATCAAATACATCCCACCTTAACAGTTGTAACTCAGTTCCAGCGTTGGATGAATTCAAACGAAGAAACCCGTCTTTTCTTTCATTCTTCCAATTGTAGCCCCCATATGCCATACCATTGGTTTCTCTCAAGCCCAAGACGTGCCATATGCCCCTAATCTAGATTTGGTGATGCTTGTGACTGGAGTTAAGGGCATTATTCAACTACAAGTGATTATTCATCTTTAAACCATCCTCTGAACTTAATTTCCTTTTTAATTCTTTCTCTCCCTTTTCGTACGGGCCTTATTCCTCTTATTGTTTTCTTTGCCATCATTCTTTGAGGGAATTAGAAGATTAGACCTGATCCACCATATTTCAATACAAGGAAAGTCATTCCAACGCCAGAGTCACCACCAATCGCCACCTAGGTGCACCTCGTTGTGCATTGCAACGAATCGGACTATAGCCTATGCCGTTTACACCAATTTCTAGAGGGAAATCACGTCAAATGCATCGCACCTTAACCGTCTAGCTCAATTCTCTTGCATTGGAGGAACTGACATGAAGAAACCTGTCTTTTATATCGTTCTTCCAATTGTAGCCTTAGATGTGTGCCCTACGCTCCTTATTTGGCGATGGTGAAACTCGGAACCGGTGCTAAGGGCATTAATCAACTTACTAGCGATTACTCATGTCCAAACCATGTTTCAGGCTGGATTTCCCTTTTAGTTCTTTCTCACCATTTTAATATGGACATTAATACTTTTATTGTTGTTTCCCACCATTCTTAGAGTGAAATAGAAGATTAGACTTGATAAACCACATTTCAACATAAGGAAAGTCGTTCCAACGCCCAAGTCACCGCCAAACGCCACCTAGGTGCACCTCCATGTGCATTCCAACTAATCGGGCTGTACCCTATGCCGTTTACACCATTTTCTCAAGGGAAATCTCAGTAAATGCATCACACCTTAGCCGTCAAAACTCAGTTCTGGCATTGTACGAATTTACTCAAACAAACCCTTCTTTTCCTTCATTCATCCAATTGTAACGTACAGATGCCATACCATCAGTTTCCCTCAAGCCCAAGACGCGCCATACTCCCCCTATCCTGCCTTGGTTAAGCTTGTAACCGGAGTTAAGGTCATTAATCAACTTACAAGTGATTAGTCATCTCTAAAGAATGTTTCAAGATTAATTTCCTTTCTAATTCTTTCTCACCGTTTTTATATGGATGTTAATACTTTGTTATAGTTGTTTCCCATCATTCTTAGAGCAGAATAGAAGATTACACTTGATCCACCACATTTCAATATAAGGAAAGTCACTCCAATACAAAAGTCACCGTCGATCGCCACCTAGGCGCACCTCTATTTGCACTGCAACTAATCGGACTCTAGCCTATGCTGTTTTCGCCATGTCCTCAAGGAAAATATCATCAAATACATCCCACCTTAACAGTTGTAACTCAGTTCCAGCATTGGATGAATTCAAACGAAGAAACCCGTCTTTTCTTTCATTCTTCCAATTGTAGCCCCCATATGCCATACCATTGGTTTCCCTCAAGCCCAAGAAGTGCCATACGCCCCTAATCTAGATTTGTTGATGCTTGTGAATGGAGTTAAGGGCATTATTCAACTACAAGTGATAATTCATCTTTAAACCATCCTCTGAACTTAATTTCCTTTTTAATTCTTTCTCTCCCTTTTTGTACGGGCCTTATTCCTCTTATTGTTTTCTTTGCCATCATTCTTTGAGGGAATTAGAAGATTAGACCTGATCCACCACATTTCAATACAAGGAGAGTCATTCCAACGCCAGAGTCACCGCCAATCGCCACCTAGGTGCACCTCGTTGTGCATTGCAACGAATCGGCCTATAGTCTATGCCGTTTACACCAATTTCTCGAGGGAAATCTCATCAAATGCATCCCACCTTAACCGTCTAGCTCAATTCTCTAGCATTGCACAAACTGATACGAAGAAACCTGTCTTTTATATCGTTCTTCCAATTGTAGCCATAGATGTGTGCCATACACTCCTTATTTGGCCTTGGTGAAACTTGGAACCGATGCTAAGGGCATTAATCAACTTACAAGCGATTACTCATGTCCAAACCATCTTTCAGGCTGGATTTCCCTTTTAGTTCTTTCTCACCATTTTAATATGGGCATTAATAATTTTATTGATGTTTCCCATCATTCTTAGAGTGAAATAGAAGATTAGACTTGATAAACCACATTTCAACACAAGGAAAGTCGTTCCAACGCCCAAGTCACTGCCAAACGCCACCTAGGTGCACCTCCATGTGCATTCCAACTAATCGGGCTGTACCCTATGCCGTTTACACCATTTTCTCAAGGGAAATCTCAGTAAATGCACCACATCTTAGTTGTCGAAACTCAGTTCTGGCATTGGACAAATTGACTCAAACAACCCCTTCTTTTCCTTCATTCATCCAATTGTAACGCACAGATGCCATACCATCGGTTTCCCTCAAGCCCAAGACGCGCCATACCCTTATCTTGCCTTGGTTAAGCTTGTAACCGGAGTTAAGGTCATTAATCAACTTACAAGTGATTAGTCATCTCTAAACCATGTTTCAAGATTAATTTCCTTTTTAATTCTTTCTCACCGTTTTTATATGGATGTTAATACTTTTTTATAGTTGTTTCCCATCATTCTTAGAGCAGAATAGAAGATTACACTTGATCCACCACATTTCAATATAAGGAAAGTCACTCCAATGCCACAGTCACCGTCCATCGCCACCTAGGCGCACCTCTATGTGCACTGCAACTAATCGGACTCTACCCTATGCTGTTTTCGCCATGTCCTCAAGGGAAATATCATCAAATACATCCCACCTTAACAGTTGTAACTCAGTTCCAGCATTGGATGAATTCAAACGAAGAAACCCGTCTTTTCTTTCATTCTTCCAATTGTAGCCCCCATATGCCATACCATTGGTTTCTCTCAAGCCCAAGACGTCCCATATGCCCCTAATCTAGATTTGGTGATGCTTGTGACTGGAGTTAAGGGCATTATTCAACTACAAGTGATTATTCATCTTTAAACCATCCTCTGAACTTAATTTCCTTTTTAATTCTTTCTCTCCCTTTTCGTACGGGCCTTATTCCTCTTATTGTTTTCTTTGCCATCATTCTTTGAGGGAATTAGAAGATTAGACCTGATCCACCACATTTCAATACAAGGAAAGTCATTCCAACGCCAGAGTCACCACCAATCGCCACCTAGGTGCACCTCGTTGTGCATTGCAACGAATCGGACTATAGCCTATGCCGTTTACACCAATTTCTAGAGGGAAATCACGTCAAATGCATCGCACCTTAACCGTCTAGCTCAATTCTCTTGCATTGGAGGAACTGACATGAAGAAACCTGTCTTTTATATCGTTCTTCCAATTGTAGCCTTAGATGTGTGCCCTACGCTCCTTATTTGGCGATGGTGAAACTCGGAACCGGTGCTAAGGGCATTAATCAACTTACTAGCGATTACTCATGTCCAAACCATGTTTCAGGCTGGATTTCCCTTTTAGTTCTTTCTCACCATTTTAATATGGACATTAATACTTTTATTGTTGTTTCCCACCATTCTTAGAGTGAAATAGAAGATTAGACTTGATAAACCACATTTCAACATAAGGAAAGTCGTTCCAACGCCCAAGTCACCGCCAAACGCCACCTAGGTGCACCTCCATGTGCATTCCAACTAATCGGGCTGTACCCTATGCCGTTTACACCATTTTCTCAAGGGAAATCTCAGTAAATGCATCACACCTTAGCCGTCGAAACTCAGTTCTGGCATTGTACGAATTTACTCAAACAAACCCTTCTTTTCCTTCATTCATCCAATTGTAACGTACAGATGCCATACCATCAGTTTCCCTCAAGCCCAAGACGCGCCATACTCCCCCTATCCTGCCTTGGTTAAGCTTGTAACCGGAGTTAAGGTCATTAATCAACTTACAAGTGATTAGTCATCTCTAAAGAATGTTTCAAGATTAATTTCCTTTTTAATTCTTTCTCACCGTTTTTATATGGATGTTAATACTTTGTTATAGTTGTTTCCCATCATTCTTAGAGCAGAATAGAAGATTACACTTGATCCACCACATTTCAATATAAGGAAAGTCACTCCAATACAAAAGTCACCGTCGATCGCCACCTAGGCGCACCTCTATTTGCACTGCAACTAATCGGACTCTAGCCTATGCTGTTTTCGCCATGTCCTCAAGGAAAATATCATCAAATACATCCCACCTTAACAGTTGTAACTCAGTTCCAGCATTGGATGAATTCAAACGAAGAAACCCGTCTTTTCTTTCATTCTTCCAATTGTAGCCCCCATATGCCATACCATTGGTTTCCCTCAAGCCCAAGAAGTGCCATACGCCCCTAATCTAGATTTGTTGATGCTTGTGAATGGAGTTAAGGGCATTATTCAACTACAAGTGATAATTCATCTTTAAACCATCCTCTGAACTTAATTTCCTTTTTAATTCTTTCTCTCCCTGTTCGTACGGGCCTTATTCCTCTTATTGTTTTCTTTGCCATCATTCTTTGAGGGAATTAGAAGATTAGACCTGATCCACCACATTTCAATACAAGGAAAGTCATTCCAACGCCAGAGTCACCACCAATCGCCACCTAGGTGCACCTCGTTGTGCATTGCAACGAATCGGCCTATAGTCTATGCCGTTTACACCAATTTCTCGAGGGAAATCTCATCAAATGCATCCCACCTTAACCGTCTAGCTCAATTCTCTAGCATTGCACAAACTGATACGAAGAAACCTGTCTTTTATATCGTTCTTCCAATTGTAGCCATAGATGTGTGCCATACACTCCTTATTTGGCCTTGGTGAAACTTGGAACCGATGCTAAGGGCATTAATCAACTTACAAGCGATTACTCATGTCCAAACCATCTTTCAGGCTGGATTTCCCTTTTAGTTCTTTCTCACCATTTTAATATGGGCATTAATAATTTTATTGATGTTTCCCATCATTCTTAGAGTGAAATAGAAGATTAGACTTGATAAACCACATTTCAACACAAGGAAAGTCGTTCCAACGCCCAAGTCACTGCCAAACGCCACCTAGGTGCACCTCCATGTGCATTCCAACTAATCGGGCTGTACCCTATGCCGTTTACACCATTTTCTCAAGGGAAATCTCAGTAAATGCACCACATCTTAGTTGTCGAAACTCAGTTCTGGCATTGGAGAAATTGACTCAAACAACCCCTTCTTTTCCTTCATTCATCCAATTGTAACGCACAGATGCCATACCATCGGTTTCCCTCAAGCCCAAGACGCGCCATACCCTTATCTTGCCTTGGTTAAGCTTGTAACCGGAGTTAAGGTCATTAATCAACTTACAAGTGATTAGTCATCTCTAAACCATGTTTCAAGATTAATTTCCTTTTTAATTCTTTCTCACCGTTTTTATATGGATGTTAATACTTTTTTATAGTTGTTTCCCACCATTCTTAGAGCAGAATAGAAGATTACACTTGATCCACCACATTTCAATATAAGGAAAGTCACTCCAATGCCACAGTCACCGTCCATCGCCACCTAGGCGCACCTCTATGTGCACTGCAACTAATCGGACTCTACCCTATGCTGTTTTCGCCATGTCCTCAAGGGAAATATCATCAAATACATCCCACCTTAACAGTTGTAACTCAGTTCCAGCATTGGATGAATTCAAACGAAGAAACCCGTCTTTTCTTTCATTCTTCCAATTGTAGCCTCCATATGCCATACCATTGGTTTCTCTCAAGCCCAAGACGTGCCATATGCCCCTAATCTAGATTTGGTGATGCTTGTGACTGGAGTTAAGGGCATTATTCAACTACAAGTGATTATTCATCTTTAAACCATCCTCTGAACTTAATTTCCTTTTTAATTCTTTCTCTCCCTTTTCGTACGGGCCTTATTCCTCTTATTGTTTTCTTTGCCATCATTCTTTGAGGGAATTAGAAGATTAGACCTGATCCACCACATTTCAATACAAGGAAAGTCATTCCAACGCCAGAGTCACCGCCAATCGCCACCTAGGTGCACCTCGTTGTGCATTGCAACGAATCGGACTATAGCCTATGCCGTTTACACCAATTTCTAGAGGGAAATCACGTCAAATGCATCGCACCTTAACCGTCTAGCTCAATTCTCTTGCATTGGAGGAACTGACATGAAGAAACCTGTCTTTTATATCGTTCTTCCAATTGTAGCCATAGATGTGTGCCATACACTCCTTATTTGGCCTTGGTGAAACTTGGAACCGATGCTAAGGGCATTAATCAACTTACAAGCGATTACTCATGTCCAAACCATCTTTCAGGCTGGATTTCCCTTTTAGTTCTTTCTCACCATTTTAATATGGGCATTAATAATTTTATTGATGTTTCCCATCATTCTTAGAGTGAAATAGAAGATTAGACTTGATAAACCACATTTCAACACAAGGAAAGTCGTTCCAACGCCCAAGTCACTGCCAAACGCCACCTAGGTGCACCTCCATGTGCATTCCAACTAATCGGGCTGTACCCTATGCCGTTTACACCATTTTCTCAAGGGAAATCTCAGTAAATGCACCACATCTTAGTTGTCGAAACTCAGTTCTGGCATTGGACAAATTGACTCAAACAACCCCTTCTTTTCCTTCATTCATCCAATTGTAACGCACAGATGCCATACCATCGGTTTCCCTCAAGCCCAAGACGCGCCATACCCTTATCTTGCCTTGGTTAAGCTTGTAACCGGAGTTAAGGTCATTAATCAACTTACAAGTGATTAGTCATCTCTAAACCATGTTTCAAGATTAATTTCCTTTTTAATTCTTTCTCACCGTTTTTATATGGATGTTAATACTTTTTTATAGTTGTTTCCCATCATTCTTAGAGCAGAATAGAAGATTACACTTGATCCACCACATTTCAAAATAAGGAAAGTCACTCCAATGCCAAAGTCACCGTCGATCGCCACCTAGGCGCACCTCTATGCGCACTGCAACTAATCAGACTCCAGCCTATGCTGTTTACGCCATGTCGTCAAGGGAAATATCATCAAATACATCCCACCCTAACTGTTGTAACTCAGTTCCAGTACAGGACGAATTCAAACGAAGAAACCCGTCTTTTCTTTCATTCTTCCAATTGTAGCCCACATACGCCATACCATTGGTTTCCCAAAAGCCCAAGATGTGCCATACGCCCCTAATCTAGATTTGGTGGTGCTTGTGACTGGAGTTAAGGGCATTATTCAACTACAAGTGATTATTCATCTTTAAACCATCCTCTGAGCTTAATTTCCTTTTTAATTCTTTCTCCCCCTTTTCGTATGGGCCTTATTTTTCTTATTGTTTTCTTTCCCATCATTCTTGGAGTGAATTAGAAGATTAGACCTGATCCACCACATTTCAATACAAGGAAAGTCATTCCAATGCCAGAGTCACCACAGATCGCGACCTAGCAGCACCTCTTTGTGCATTGCAACGAATCGGACTATAGCCAATGCCGTTTACACCAATTTCTAGAGAGAAATCTCGTCAAATGCATCCTACCTTAACCGTCTAGCTCAATTCTCTAGCATTGGACGAACTGACACAAAGAAACCTGTCTTTTAAATCGGTCTTCCAATTGTAGCCTTAGATGTGTGCCATACGCTCCTTATTTGGCGTTGGTGAAGCTTGGAACCGGTGCTAAGGGCATTAATCAACTTACAAGCGATTACTCATGTCCAAACCATGTTTGAGGCTGGATTTCCCTTTTAGTTCTTTCTCACCATTTTAATATGGACATTAATACTTTTATTGTTGTTTCCCACCATTCTTAGAGTGAAATAGAAGATTAGACTTGATAAACCACATTTCAACACAAGGAAAGTCGTTCCCATGCCCAAGTCACCGCCAAACGCCACCTAGGTGCACCTCCATGTGCATTCCAACTAATTGGGCTGTACCCTATGCCATTTACACCATTTTCTCAAGGGAAATCTCAGTAAATGCATCACACCTTAGCCGTCGAAACTCAGTTCTGGCATTGGACGAATTGACTCAAACAACCCCTTCTTTTCCTTCATTCATCCAATTGTAACGCACAGATGCCATACCATCAGTTTCCCTCAAGCCCAAGACGTGCCATACTGCCCTGATCTTGCCTTGGTCAAGCTTGTAACCGGAGTTAAGGTCATTAATCAACTTACAAGTGATTAGTCATCCCTAAACCATGTTTCAAGATTAATTTCCTTTCTAATTCTTTCGCACCGTTTTTATATGGATGTTAATACTTTTTTATGGTTGTTTCCCATCATTCCTAGAGAGGAATAGAAGATTACACTTGATCCACCACATTTCAATATAAGGAAAGTCACTCCAATGCCAAAGTCACCGTCGATCGCCACCTAGGCGCACCTCTATGTGCACTGCAACTAATCGGACTCTAGCCTATGCTGTTTATGACATGTCCTCAAGGGAAATATCATCAAATACATCCCACCTTAACTGTTGTAACTCAGTTCCAGCACAGGACGAATTCAAACGAAGAAACCGGTCTTTTCTTTCATTCTTCCAATTGTAGCCCACATATGCCATACCATTGGTTTCCGTCAAGCCCAAGATGTGCCATACACCCCTAATCTAGATTTGGTGGTGCTTGTGACTGGAGTTAAGGGCATTTTTCAACTACAAGTGATTATTCATCTTTAAACCATCCTCTAAACTTAATTTCCTTTTTAATTCTTTCTCTCCCTTTTCGTATGGGCCTTATTCCTCTTACTGTTTTCTTTGCCATCATTGTTGGAGTGAATTAGAAGATTAGACCTGATCCACCACATTTCAATACAAGGAAAGTCATTCCAACGCCAGAGTCACCACCAATCGCTACCTAGGTGCACATCTTTGTGCATTGCAACGAATCGGACTATAGCCTATGCCGTTTACACCAATATCTAGAGGGAAATCTCGTCAAATGCATCCCACCTTAACCTCTAGCTCAATTCTCTAGCATTGGAGGAACTGACACAAAGAAACCTGTCTTTTAAATCGTTCTTCCAATTGTAGCCTTAGATGTGTGCCATAGGCGCCTTATTTGGCCTTGGTGAAACTTGGAACCGGTGCTAAGGGCAATAATCAACTTACAAGCGATTACTCATGTCCAAACCATGTTTGAGGCTGGATTTCCCTTTTAGTTCTTTCTAACCATTTTAATATGGCCATTAATACTTTTATTGTTGTTTCCCATCATTCTTAGAGTTAAATTGAAGATTAGACTTGATAAACCACATTTCAACACAAGGACAGTCGATCCAACGCCCAAGTCACCGCCAAACGCCACCTAGGTGCACCTCCATGTGCATTCCAACTAATCGGACTGTACCCTATGCCATTTACACCATTTTCTCAAGGGAAATCTCAGAAAATGCACCACACCTTAGCCGTCGAAACTCAGTTCTAGCATTGGACGAATTGACTCAAACAACCCCTTCTTTTCCTTCATTCATCCAATTGTAACGCACGGATGCCATACCATCGGTTTCCCTCAAGCCCAAGACGCGCCATACTCCCCTATCTTGCCTTGGTTAAGCTTGTAACCGGAGTTAAGGTCATTAATCAACTTACGAGTGATTAGTCATCTCTAAACCATGTTTCAAGATTAATTTCCTTTTTAATTCTTTCTCACCGTTTTTATATGGATGTTAATACTTTTTTATAGTTGTTTCCCATCATTCTTAGAGCGGAATAGAAGATTACACTTGATCCACCACATTCCAATATGAGGAAAGTCACTCCAATGCCAAAGTCACCGTCGATCGCCACCTAGGCGCACCTCTATCTGCACTGCAAGTAATCGGAGTCTAGCCTCTGCTGTTTACGACATGTCCTCAAGGGAAATATTATCAAATACATCCCACCTTAACTGTTGTAACTCAGTTCCAGCACAGGACGAATTCAAACGAAGAAACCCGTCTTTTCTTTCATTCTTCCAATTGTAGCCCACATATGCCATACCATTGGTTTCCCTCAAGCCCAAGATGTGCCATACATCCCTAATCTAGATTTGGTGATGCTTGTGACTAGAGTTAAGGGCATTTTTCAACTACAAGTGATTATTCATGTTTAAACCATCCTATGAACTTAATTTCCTTTTTAATTCTTTCTCACCATTTTTATATGGATGTTAATACTTTTTTATAGTTGTTTCCCATCATTCTTAGAGCGGAATAGAAGATTACACTTGATCCACCACATTCCAATATGAGGAAAGTCACTCCAATGCCAAAGTCACCGTCGATCGCCACCTAGGCGCACCTCTATGCGCACTGCAACTAATCAGACTCCAGCCTATGCTGTTTACGCCATGTCGTCAAGGGAAATATCATCAAATACATCCCACCTTAACTGTTGTAACTCAGTTCCAATACAGGACGAATTCAAACGAAGAAACCCGTCTTTTCTTTCATTCTTCCAATTGTAGCCCACATATGCCATACCATTGGTTTCCCTCAAGCCCAAGATGTGCCATACGCCCCTAATCTAGATTTGGCGATGCTTGTGACTGGAGTTAAGGGCATTATTCAACTACAAGTGATTATTCATCTTTAAACCATCCTCTGAACTTAATTTCCTTTTTAATTCTTTCTCTCCCTTTTCGTATGGGCCTTATTTCTCTTATTGTTTTCTTTCCCATCATTCTTGGAGTGAATTAGAAGATTAGACCTGATCCACCACATTTCAATACAAGGAAAGTCATTCCAACGCCAGAGTCACCACAGATCGCCAACTAGGTGCACCTCTTTGTGCATTGCAACGAATCGGACTATAGCCAATGCCGTTTACACCAATTTCTAGAGGGAAATCTCGTCAAATGCATCCTACCTTAACCGTCTAGCTCAATTCTCTAGCATTTGACGAACTGACACAAAGAAACCTGTCTTTTATATCGGTCTTCCAATTGTAGCCTTAGATGTGTGCCATACCCTCCATATTTGGCGTTGGTGAAGCTTGGAACCGGTGCTAAGGGCATTAATCAACTTACAAGCGATTACTCATGTCCAAACCATGTTTGAGGCTGGATTTCCCTTTTAGTTCTTTCTCACCATTTTAATATGGACATTAATAGTTTTATTGTTGTTTCCCATCATTCTTAGAGTGAAATAGAAGATTAGACTTGATACACCACATTTCAACACAAGGAAAGTCATTCCAACGCCCAAGTCACCGCCAAACGCCACCTAGGTGCACCTCCATGTGCATTCCAACTAATCGGACTGTACCCTATGCCGTTTACACCATTTTCTCAACGGAAATCTCAGTAAATGCATCACACCTTAGCCGTCGAAACTCAGTTCTGGCATTGGACGAATTGACTCAAACAACCCCTTCTTTTCCTTCATTCATCCAATTGTAACGCACAGATGCCATACCATCGGTTTCCCTCAAGCCCAAGACGCGCCATACTCCCCTTATCTTGCCTTGGTTAAGCTTGTAACCGGAGTTAAGGTCATTAATCAACTTACAAGTGATTAGTCATCTCTAAACCATGTTTCAAGATTAATTTCCTTTTTAATTCTTTCCCACTGTTTTTATATTGATGTTAATACTTTTTTATAGTTGTTTCCCATCATTCTGAGAGCAGAATAGAAGATTACACTTGATCCACCACCTTTCAATATAAGGAAAGTCACTCCAATGCCAAAGTCACCGTCGATCGCCACCTAGGCGCACCTCTATGTGCACCGCAACTAATCAAACTCTAGCCTATGCTGTTTACGCAATGTCCTCAAGGGAAATATCATCAAATACATCCCACCTTAACTGTTGTAACTCAGTCCCAGCACAGGACGAATTCAAACGAAGAAACCTGTCTTTTCTTTCATTCTTCCAATTGTAGCCCACATATGCCATACCATTGGTTTCCCTCAAGCCCAAGATGAGGCATACGCCCCTAATTTAGATTTGGTGATGCTTGTGACTGGAGGTAAGGGCATTATTGAACTACAAGTGATTATTCATCTTTAAACCATGCTTTGAACTTAATTTCCTTTTTAATTCTTTCTCTCCCTTTTCGTATGGGCCTTATTCCTCTTATTGTTTTCTTTGCCATCATTCTTGGAGTGAATTAGAAGATTAGACTTGATAAACCACATTTCAACACACGGAAAGTCGTTCCAACGCCCAAGTCACCGCCAAACGCCACCTAGGTGCACCTCTAAGTGCATTGCAACGAATCGGACTATGGCCTATGCCGTTTACACCGATTTCTAGAGGGAAATCTCGTCAAATGCATCCCTCCTTAACCTCTAGCTCAATTCTCTAGCATTGGAGGAACTGACATGATGAAATCTGTCTTTTATATCATTCTTCCAATTGTAGCCTTAGATTTGGGCCATACGCGCCTTATTTGGCCTTGGTGAAACTTGGAACTGGTGCTAAGGGCATTAATCAACTTACAAGCGATTACTCATGTCCAAACCATGTTTTAGGATGGATTTCCCTTTTAGTTCTTTCTCACCATTTTAATATGGACATTAATACTTTTATTTTTGTTTACCATCATTCTTAGAGTGAAATAGAAGATTAGACTTGATAAACCACATTTCAACACAAGGAAAGTCGTTCCAACGCCCAAGTCACCGCCAAACGCCACCTAGGTGCACCTCCATGTGCATTCCAACTAATCGGACTGTACCCTATGCCGTTTACACCATTTTCTCAAGGGAAATCTCAGTAACTGCCTCACACGTTAGCCGTCGAAACTCAGTTCTGGCATTGGACGAATTGACTCAAACAACCCCTTCTTTTCCTTCATTCATCCAATTGTAACGCACAGATGCCATACCATCGGTTTCCCTCAAGCCCCAGACGTGCCATACTCGCCTTATCTTGCCTTGGTTAAGCTTGTAACTGGAGTTAAGGTCATTAATCAACCTACAAGTGATTAGTCATCTCTAAACCATGTTTCAAGATTAATTTCCTTTTTAATTCTTTCTCACCGTTTTTATATGGATGTTAATACTTTTTAATAGTTGTTTCCTATCATTCTTAGAGCGGAATAGAAGATTACACTTGATCCACCACATTTCAATATAAGGAAAGTCACTCCAATGCCAAAGTCACCGTCGATCGCCACCTAGGCGCACCTCAATGTGCACGGCAACTAATCGGACTCTAGCCTATGCTGTTTACGCCATGTCCTCAAGGGAAATATCATCAAATACATCCCACCTTAACTGTTGTAACTCAGTTCTAGCACAGGATGAATTCAAACGAAGAAACCCGTGTTTTCTTTCATTTTTCCAATTGTAGCCCACACATGCCGTACCATTGGTTTCCCTCACGCCCAAGATGTGCCATACGCCCCTAATCTAGATTTGGTGATGCTTGTGACTGGAGTTAAGGGCATTATTCAACTACCAGTGATTATTCATCTTTAAACCATCCTCTGAGCTTAATTTCCTTTTTAATTCTTTCTCTCCCTTTTCGTATGGGCCTTATTCCTCTTATTGTTTTCTTTGCCATCATTCTTGGAGTGAATTAGAAGATTAGACCTGATCCACCACATTTCAATACAAGGAATGTCATTCCAATGCCAGAGTCACCGCCAATCGCCACCTAGGTGCACCTCCTTGTGCATTGCAACGAATCGGACTATAGCCTATGCCGTTTACACCAATTTCTCAAGCGAAATCTCGTCAAACGCATCCGACCTTAACCGTCAAGCTCGATTCTCTAGGATTGCACGAACTGACATGAAGAAACTTGTCTTTTATATCGTTCTTCCAATTGTAGCCTTAGATGTGTGCCATACGCGCCTTATTTGGCCTTGGTGAAACTTGGAACCGTTGCTAAGGGCATTAATCAACTTAGAAGCGATTACTCATGTCCAAACCATGTTTCAGGCTGGATTTCCCTTTTAGTTCTTTCTCACCAATTTAATATGGACATTAATACTTTTATTGTTGTTTCCCATCATTCTGAGAGTGAAATAGAAGATTAGACTTGATAAACCACATTTCAACACAAGGAAAGTCGTTCCAACGCCCAAGTCACTGCCAAACGCCACCTAGGTGCATCTCCATGTGCATTCCAACTAATCGGATAGTACCCTGTGCCGTTTACACCATTTTCTCAAGGGAAATCTCAGTAAATGCATCACACCTTAGCCGTCGAAACTCAGTTCTGGCATTGGACGAATTGACTCAAACAACCCCTTCTTTTCCTTCATTCATCCAATTGTAACGCACAGATGCCATACCATCGGTTTCCCTCAAGCCCCAGACGTGCCATACTTGCCTTATCTTGCCTTGGTTAAGCTTGTAACTGGAGTTAAGGTCATTAATCAACTTACAAGTGATTAGTCATCTCTAAACCATGTTTCAAGATTAATTTCCTTTTTAATTCTTTCTCACCGTTTTTATATGGATGTTAATACTTTTTAATAGTTGTTTCCTATCATTCTTAGAGCGGAATAGAAGATTACACTTGATCCACCACATTTCAATATAAGGAAAGTCACTCCAATGCCAAAGTCACCGTTGATCGCCACCAAGGCGCACCTCAATGTGCACGGCAACTAATCGGACTCTAGCCTATGCTGTTTACGCCATGTCCTCAAGGGAAATATCATCAAATACATCCCACCTTAACTGTTGTAACTCAGTTCCGGCACAGGACGAATTCAAACGAAGAAACCCGTCTTTTCTTTCATTCTTCCAATTGTAGCCCACATATGCCATACCATTGGTTTCCCTCAAGCCCAAGATGTGCCATACGCCCCTAATCTAGACTTGGTGATGCTTGTGACTGGAGTTAAGGGCATTATTCAACTTCAAGTGATTATTCATCTTTAAACCATCCTCTGAACTTAATTTCCTTTTTAATTCTTTCTCTCCCTTTTCGTATGGGCCTTATTCCACTTATTGTTTTCTTTGGCATCATTCTTGGAGTGAATTAGAAGATTAGACCTGATCCACCACATTTCAATACAAGGAAAGTCATTCCAACGCCAGAGTCACCGCCAATCGCCACCTAGGTGCACCTCTTTGTGCATTGCGACGAATCGGACTATAGCCTATGCCGTTTACACCAATTTCTAGAGGGAAATCTCGTCAAATGCATCTCACCTTAACCGTCTAGCTCAATTCTCTAGCATTGGACGAACTGACACGAAGAAACCTGTCTTTTATATCGTTCATCCAATTGTAGCCTTAGATGTGTGCCATACGCTCCTTATTTGGCCTTGGTGAAACTTGGAACCGGTGCTAAGGGCATTAATCAACTTAGAAGCGATTACTCATGTCCAAACCATGTTTCAGGCTGGATTTCCCTTTTAGTTCTTTATCACCATTTAAATATGGACATTAATACTTTTATTGTTGTTTCCCATCATTCTTAGAGTGAAATAGAAGATTAGACTTGATAAACCATATTTCAACACAAGGAAAGTCGTTCCAACGCCCAAGTCACCGCCAAACGCCACCTAGGTGCACCTCCATGTGCATTCCAACTAATCGGACTGTAACCAATGCCGTTTACACCATTTTCTCAAGGGAAATCTCAGTAAATGCATCACTCCTTAGCCGTCGAAACTCAGTTCTGGCATTGGACGAATTGAATCAAACAACCCCTTCTTGTCCTTCATTCATCCAATTGTAATGCACAGATGCCATACCATCGGTTTCCCTCAAGCCTAGGACGCACCATACTCCCCATATCTTGCCTTGGTTAAGCTTGTAACCGGAGTTAAGGTCATTAATCAACTTACAAGTGATTAGTCATCTCTAAACCATGTTTCAAGATTAATTTCCTTTTTAATTCTTTCTCACCGTTTTTATATGGATGTTAATACTTTTTAATAGTTGTTTCCTATCATTCTTAGAGCGGAATAGAAGATTACACTTGATCCACCACATTTCAATATAAGGAAAGTCACTCCAATGCCAAAGTCACCGTCGATCGCCACCTAGGCGCACCTCAATGTGCACGGCAACTAATCGGACTCTAGCCTATGCTGTTTACGCCATGTCCTCAAGGGAAATATCATCAAATACATCCCACCTTAACTGTTGTAACTCAGTTCTAGCACAGGATGAATTCAAACGAAGAAACCCGTGTTTTCTTTCATTTTTCCAATTGTAGCCCACACATGCCGTACCATTGGTTTCCCTCACGCCCAAGATGTGCCATACGCCCCTAATCTAGATTTGGTGATGCTTGTGACTGGAGTTAAGGGCATTATTCAACTACCAGTGATTATTCATCTTTAAACCATCCTCTGAGCTTAATTTCCTTTTTAATTCTTTCTCTCCCTTTTCGTATGGGCCTTATTCCTCTTATTGTTTTCTTTGCCATCATTCTTGGAGTGAATTAGAAGATTAGACCTGATCCACCACATTTCAATACAAGGAATGTCATTCCAATGCCAGAGTCACCGCCAATCGCCACCTAGGTGCACCTCCTTGTGCATTGCAACGAATCGGACTATAGCCTATGCCGTTTACACCAATTTCTCAAGCGAAATCTCGTCAAACGCATCCGACCTTAACCGTCAAGCTCGATTCTCTAGGATTGCACGAACTGACATGAAGAAACTTGTCTTTTATATCGTTCTTCCAATTGTAGCCTTAGATGTGTGCCATACGCGCCTTATTTGGCCTTGGTGAAACTTGGAACCGTTGCTAAGGGCATTAATCAACTTAGAAGCGATTACTCATGTCCAAACCATGTTTCAGGCTGGATTTCCCTTTTAGTTCTTTCTCACCAATTTAATATGGACATTAATACTTTTATTGTTGTTTCCCATCATTCTGAGAGTGAAATAGAAGATTAGACTTGATAAACCACATTTCAACACAAGGAAAGTCGTTCCAACGCCCAAGTCACTGCCAAACGCCACCTAGGTGCATCTCCATGTGCATTCCAACTAATCGGATAGTACCCTGTGCCGTTTACACCATTTTCTCAAGGGAAATCTCAGTAAATGCATCACACCTTAGCCGTCGAAACTCAGTTCTGGCATTGGACGAATTGACTCAAACAACCCCTTCTTTTCCTTCATTCATCCAATTGTAACGCACAGATGCCATACCATCGGTTTCCCTCAAGCCCCAGACGTGCCATACTTGCCTTATCTTGCCTTGGTTAAGCTTGTAACTGGAGTTAAGGTCATTAATCAACTTACAAGTGATTAGTCATCTCTAAACCATGTTTCAAGATTAATTTCCTTTTTAATTCTTTCTCACCGTTTTTATATGGATGTTAATACTTTTTAATAGTTGTTTCCTATCATTCTTAGAGCGGAATAGAAGATTACACTTGATCCACCACATTTCAATATAAGGAAAGTCACTCCAATGCCAAAGTCACCGTTGATCGCCACCAAGGCGCACCTCAATGTGCACGGCAACTAATCGGACTCTAGCCTATGCTGTTTACGCCATGTCCTCAAGGGAAATATCATCAAATACATCCCACCTTAACTGTTGTAACTCAGTTCCGGCACAGGACGAATTCAAACGAAGAAACCCGTCTTTTCTTTCATTCTTCCAATTGTAGCCCACATATGCCATACCATTGGTTTCCCTCAAGCCCAAGATGTGCCATACGCCCCTAATCTAGACTTGGTGATGCTTGTGACTGGAGTTAAGGGCATTATTCAACTTCAAGTGATTATTCATCTTTAAACCATCCTCTGAACTTAATTTCCTTTTTAATTCTTTCTCTCCCTTTTCGTATGGGCCTTATTCCACTTATTGTTTTCTTTGGCATCATTCTTGGAGTGAATTAGAAGATTAGACCTGATCCACCACATTTCAATACAAGGAAAGTCATTCCAACGCCAGAGTCACCGCCAATCGCCACCTAGGTGCACCTCTTTGTGCATTGCGACGAATCGGACTATAGCCTATGCCGTTTACACCAATTTCTAGAGGGAAATCTCGTCAAATGCATCTCACCTTAACCGTCTAGCTCAATTCTCTAGCATTGGACGAACTGACACGAAGAAACCTGTCTTTTATATCGTTCATCCAATTGTAGCCTTAGATGTGTGCCATACGCTCCTTATTTGGCCTTGGTGAAACTTGGAACCGGTGCTAAGGGCATTAATCAACTTAGAAGCGATTACTCATGTCCAAACCATGTTTCAGGCTGGATTTCCCTTTTAGTTCTTTATCACCATTTAAATATGGACATTAATACTTTTATTGTTGTTTCCCATCATTCTTAGAGTGAAATAGAAGATTAGACTTGATAAACCATATTTCAACACAAGGAAAGTCGTTCCAACGCCCAAGTCACCGCCAAACGCCACCTAGGTGCACCTCCATGTGCATTCCAACTAATCGGACTGTAACCAATGCCGTTTACACCATTTTCTCAAGGGAAATCTCAGTAAATGCATCACTCCTTAGCCGTCGAAACTCAGTTCTGGCATTGGACGAATTGAATCAAACAACCCCTTCTTGTCCTTCATTCATCCAATTGTAATGCACAGATGCCATACCATCGGTTTCCCTCAAGCCTAGGACGCACCATACTCCCCATATCTTGCCTTGGTTAAGCTTGTAACCGGAGTTAAGGTCATTAATCAACTTACAAGTGATTAGTCATCTCTAAACCATGTTTCAAGATTAATTTCCTTTTTAATTCTTTCTCACCGTTTTTATATGGATGTTAATACTTTTTAATAGTTGTTTCCTATCATTCTTAGAGCGGAATAGAAGATTACACTTGATCCACCACATTTCAATATAAGGAAAGTCACTCCAATGCCAAAGTCACCGTCGATCGCCACCTAGGCGCACCTCAATGTGCACGGCAACTAATCGGACTCTAGCCTATGCTGTTTACGCCATGTCCTCAAGGGAAATATCATCAAATACATCCCACCTTAACTGTTGTAACTCAGTTCTAGCACAGGATGAATTCAAACGAAGAAACCCGTGTTTTCTTTCATTTTTCCAATTGTAGCCCACACATGCCGTACCATTGGTTTCCCTCACGCCCAAGATGTGCCATACGCCCCTAATCTAGATTTGGTGATGCTTGTGACTGGAGTTAAGGGCATTATTCAACTACCAGTGATTATTCATCTTTAAACCATCCTCTGAGCTTAATTTCCTTTTTAATTCTTTCTCTCCCTTTTCGTATGGGCCTTATTCCTCTTATTGTTTTCTTTGCCATCATTCTTGGAGTGAATTAGAAGATTAGACCTGATCCACCACATTTCAATACAAGGAATGTCATTCCAATGCCAGAGTCACCGCCAATCGCCACCTAGGTGCACCTCCTTGTGCATTGCAACGAATCGGACTATAGCCTATGCCGTTTACACCAATTTCTCAAGCGAAATCTCGTCAAACGCATCCGACCTTAACCGTCAAGCTCGATTCTCTAGGATTGCACGAACTGACATGAAGAAACTTGTCTTTTATATCGTTCTTCCAATTGTAGCCTTAGATGTGTGCCATACGCGCCTTATTTGGCCTTGGTGAAACTTGGAACCGTTGCTAAGGGCATTAATCAACTTACAAGCGATTACTCATGTCCAAACCATGTTTCAGGCTGGATTTCCCTTTTAGTTCTTTCTCACCAATTTAATATGGACATTAATACTTTTATTGTTGTTTCCCATCATTCTGAGAGTGAAATAGAAGATTAGACTTGATAAACCACATTTCAACACAAGGAAAGTCGTTCCAACGCCCAAGTCACTGCCAAACGCCACCTAGGTGCATCTCCATGTGCATTCCAACTAATCGGATAGTACCCTGTGCCGTTTACACCATTTTCTCAAGGGAAATCTCAGTAAATGCATCACACCTTAGCCGTCGAAACTCAGTTCTGGCATTGGACGAATTGACTCAAACAACCCCTTCTTTTCCTTCATTCATCCAATTGTAACGCACAGATGCCATACCATCGGTTTCCCTCAAGCCCAAGACGCGCCATACTCCCCTTATCTTGCCTTGGTTAAGCTTGTAACCGGAGTTAAGGTCATTAATCAACTTACAAGTGATTAGTCATCTCTAAACCATGTTTCAAGATTAATTTTATTTTTAATTCTTTCCCACCGTTTTTATATGGATGTTAATACTTTTTTATAGTTGTTTCCCATCATTCTTAGAGCGGAATAGAAGATTACACTTGATCCACCACATTTCAATATAAGTAAAGTCACTCCAATGCCAAAGTCACCGTCAATCGCCACCTAGGCGCACCTCTATGTGCACCGCAACTAATCAGACTCTAGCCTATGCTGTTTATGCCATCTCCTCAAGGGAAATATCATCGAATACATCCCACCTTAACTGTTGTAACTCAGTCCCAGCACAGGACAAATTCAAACGAAGAAACCTGTCTTTTCTTTCATTCTTCCAATTGTAGCCCACATATGCCATACCATTGGTTTTCCTCAAGCCCAAGATGTGCCATACGCCCCAAATCTAGATGTGGTGATGCTTGTGACTGGAGTTAAGGGCATTATTCAACTACAAGTGATTATTCATCTTTAAACCATCCTCTGAACTTAATTTCCTTTGTAATTCTTTCTCTCCCTTTTCATATGGGCCTTATTCCTCTTATTGGTTTCTTTGCCATCATTCTTGGTGTGAATTAGAAGATTAGACCTAATCCACCACAATTAAATACAAGGAATGTCATTCCAATGCCAGAGTCACCGCCAATCGCCACCTAGGTGCACCTCTTTGTGCTTTGCAACGAATCGGACTATAGCCTATGCCGTTTACACCAATTTCTCGAGGGAAATCTCGTCAAATGCATCCGACCTTAACCGTCTAGCTCAATTCTCTAGCATTGGACGAACTGACACGAAGAAACTTGTCTTTTATATCGTTCTTCCAATTGTAGCCTTAGATGTGTGCCATACGAGCCTTATTTGGCCTTGGTGAAACTTGGAACCGGTGCTAAGGGCATTAATCAACTTACAAGCGATTACTCATGTCCAAACCATGTTTTAGGCTGGATTTCCCTTTTAGTTCTTTCATACCATTTTAATATGGACATTAATACTTTTATTGTTGTTTCCCACCATTCTTAGAGTGAAATAGAAGATTAGACTTGATAAACCACATTTCAACACAAGGAAAGTCATTCCAACGCCAGAGTCACCGCCAATCGCCACCTAGGTGCACCTCTTTGTGCAATGCAACGAATCGGACTATAGCCTATGCCGTTTACACCAATTTCTAGAGGGAAATCTCGTCAAATGCATCCCACCTTAACCGTCTAGCTCAATTCTCTAGCATTGGACGAACTGACACGAAGAAACCTGTCTTTTATATCGTTCTTCCAATTGTAGCCTTAGATGTGTGCCGTACGCTCCTTATTTGGCCCTGGTGAAACTTGGAACCGTTGCTAAGGGCATTAATCAACTTATAAGCGATTACTCATGTCCAAACCATGTTTCAGGCTGGATTTCCCTTTTAGTTCTTTCTCACCATTTTAATATGGACATTAATACTTTTATTTTTGTTTCCCATCATTCTTAGGGTGAAATAGAAGATTAGACCTGATAAACCATATTTCAACACAAGGTAAGTCGTTCCAACGCCCAAGTCACCTCCAAACGCCACCTAGGTGCACCTCCATGTGCATTCCAACTAATCGAACTGTACCCTATGCCGTTTACACCATTTTCTCAAGGGAAATCTTAGTAAATGCATCACACCTTAGCCGTCGAAACTCAGTTCTGGCATTGGACGAATTGACTCAAACAACCCCTTCTTTTCCTTCATTCATCCAATTGTAACGCACAGATGCCATACCATCGGTTTCCCTCAAGCCCAAGACGCGCCATACTCCCCTTATCTTGCCTTGGTTAAGCTTGTAACCGGATTTAAGGTCATTAATCAACTTACAAGTGATTAGTCATCTCTAAACCATGTTTCAAGATTAATTTCCTTTCTAATTCTTTCTCACCGTTTTTATATGGATGTTAATACTTTTTTATTGTTGTTTCCCATCATTCTTAGAGCGGAATAGAAGATTACACTTGATCCACCACATTTCAATATAAGTGACTCAGTCAAAAATGAGTAGCACTAATGCTATCCCAAGTGCAGGAGGATGTCGTGTAATAATTAGGAATAAATTCCTAGATCGTCTCCTCAGGGAAAAGTTGCTTAAAATTAAACTTGTTAAAAAAATGTGAAAAACTTCACAAAGAGAAAATAATATGATGGTATATGCAATGGATGAAATAGGGTACTAGTCATGGACTAGATTCATGTCTTTTGAATTTTGTTGGATTGGAATGTAAAGGACTTATAAATTAAACTCAGAAATTAATAAAACTAAATTAAGCATTAAACTAAATTAGAAAGTAATCGACAAAACATAAACGGAAAATTTAAAATGCCCAAAACTAAGATTCTAGAATTCATCTTTGTAATTAAATTACGAATTCTCAAAATAACATATAACAGTTGTAATTACTATTAAATGAAAACTTAAAGAAGTAAGAAAAATAAATAACACAAAAACTTAAAAGTATTCTATAAACTTTAAACTGAAGTTAAATAAAATAGGGAGCGAAAAATCTAAACGAAAACGTCCTTTCACGATTTGATTGAAATTCGAAACGAAAAGGAACAATTTCTTACGTATCACTCTTGAAAATTAATCTCTAAACTTTTAATAAAAACTCTATAACAATTCCTCTACTCTTCACGTATGATATTCAGAAAAATCAAAAACAAAAACAAAAGCTTAAAATCAAATCTTTCTTGCAATAAATTAAAGTAACACAATTAATTTAGAACTTCTAAAACAATTCCTTTTATTGTATGAAACAAACTAGTAACTTAATGGAAATTAAAGTATTAAACTTAATGAAATACAATTCTAGAACAAATATTAATACACTTAATAAAAACTCTAAAACAACAAAGCATTGCAACAAAAAAAACTGCCGAACAAAAACTAAAGATTTCAGCTTTCTCTCCCTACTTGTCTCTTCCCCGACTTCCCTCTCAAATTGTGTCTCTCTTTTTTAACTCCTCAACCGGTCTCAATTTATAGCAAAAGATTCAATGGCCGAATGACTCCACTTGCCTCTTGAAAATCATTTAATTGGTTGTTTAATCTTGCACCCACCGGTTCCACTCTTCCACTAATTTTATTCCACTAACCGGTCCCTCTCTCTTTGTCATCTCCATCTTTTTCTACTTCAGACTTTGCCTCTTTTTATAGCAGAAAAATCAATGTGTCGTCCCTCTCCACTTGCCTCTTGAAGAATCAATCAATTGGTTGTTTAATCTTGCACCCAACGGTTGCTTAAATCATGCATTGAATAATTAATCCTAGCCACTTGCTGCCTTTGATTTCTTTCCTTTCTTAAACCAATCTACCAAACCAACCCCACACACTTCTCTTCTTGTTCTCACTATATTCATGCACTGACCGATTTCTTTCACTTTTAGCACTTACACATCACTCCTTCGGCTGCCCCACACATCACTCCTTCAAATGAAAAGTATGAAAGGCTACCTCTCTCCACTCAAACGGAATCCCCCTTTTCTTCTCCTGTGCCTCTCCGTGGCCAAGAAACCTCCTCACGAAAAAGTAAAAACATGAGTGCTCCGAATGATGTTCTGCTGATGTGTGAGTGCTGCAGCTCCGATGGTTTGTTGAGCATGTTTCCGAATGATGTGAGTGGATCCGAATGAAGCTGTGAATGAGGCAGATAGCTGTGGTCTTGCATGTGTATTACATGTTGTCCGAATGAATCCTTTGCTGCACTTGTGCATGTGTGAGTGTCATGTGAGCTGCATGTGTGAGGTGTCAAAGCTGGTCTGCTGTGCATGTTCATAGTCTGTCCGTGTGTTGCATGGTGGGTGTTACTTTTCTGCTGCTCTTTGGTAAGCTGTCCGAATGTGTTTGTGTGAGTTGAGTGCTGCATGTGAGCTAGTGTGAGTGGGCTGTCCTTCCTTTCTTTAATGATGCTCTTTTCTTTTTCTTTATCCAACTCCCCACCGAAATCTCTCTATGTCCAGCATTATCAACATCTATAATTCTGTCTACTTGGATGCTCTCGGTGGTCAGCTAATTCCAGCCCCACATTCCACTTCCACCTCCATTGCTTCAGCAAATCAACTTCACTTCTAAATCTCAAGTTTTATAGATTCCAAACTCCCAACACCTCCGTGCCAAACACTTTGATTTTCGTTCAAACAGTGCAGCAAGAAAACCTCCTCAGAACCTGTAGACAAAAACAAAACAAAAAACTAACTAACCCTAACAATTCTCTCTTTTGAATTTTATTTAAACTGAAAATAAGAAAGAAAGAAATAACACTCAAAAATAAATTATCAAAAACAGACTATATATATGTGAGAAAATATTGTCCAATTACATCATAGTTGTAAAATTAAGCATAAACATGATATTAATCTATTAAAAATCACAACTCGTATTTATGCTTATTAACTATTTTTCCATCTAAAACCAATAATAATGTCATGAAGAATTTAAAATATATTGGTTTTAAATAGCTAAAACATGCAATATTTCGGCTCAATCATAACGCACAGACGCCATACCATCGGTTTCCCTCAAGCCCAAGACGCGCCATACTCCCCTTATCTTGCCTTGGTTAAGCTTGTAACTGGAGTTAAGGTCATTAATCAAGTTACAAGTGATTAGTCATCTCTAAACCATGTTTCAAGATTAATTTCCTTTTTAATTCTTTCCCACCGTTTTTATATGGATGTTAATACTGTTTTATAGTTGTTTCCCATCATTCTTAGAGCGGAATAGAAGATTACACTTGATCCACCACATTTCCATATAAGGAAAGTCACTCCAATGACAAAGTCACCGGCGATTGCCACCTAGGCGAACCTCTATGTGCACCGCAACTAACCAGACTCTAGCCTATGCTGTTTACGCCATGTCCTCAATGGAAATATCATCAAATACATCCCACCTTAACTGTTGTAACTAAGTCCCTGCATTGGACGAATTGGAACGAAGAAACCTGTCTTTTCTTTCATTCTTCCAATTATAGCCCACATATGCCATACCATTGGTTTCCCTCAAGCCCAAGATGTGCCATACGCCCCTAATCTAGATTTGGTGATGCTTGTGACTGGAGTTAAGGGCATTATTCAACTACAAGTGATTATTCATCTTTAAACCATCCTCTGAACTAAATTTCCTTTTTAATTCTTTGTCTCCCTTTTCGTATGGGCCTTATTCCTCTTATTGTTTTCTTTGCCATCATTCTTGGAGTGAATTAGAAGATTAGACCTGATCCACCACATTTCAATACAAGGAATGTCATTCCAATGCCAGAGTCACCGCCAATCGCCACCTAGGTGCACCTCTTTGTGCATTGCAACGAATCAGACTATAGCCTATGCCGTTTACACCAATTTCTCAAGGGAAATCTCGTCAAACGCATCCGACCTTAACCGTCTAGCTCAATTCTCTAGCATTGCACGAATTGACATCAAGAAACTTGTCTTTTATATCGTTCTTCCAATTGTAGCCTTAGATGTGTGCCATACGCGCCTTATTTGGCCTTGGTGAAACTTGGAACCGGTGCTAAGGGCATTAAACAACTTACAAGCGATTACTCATGTCCAAACCATGTTTCAGGCTAGATTTCCCTTTTAGTTCTTTCTCACCATTTTAATATGGACATTAATACTTTTATTGTTGTTTCCCATCATTCTGAGAGTGAAATAGAAAATTAGATTTGATAAACCACATTTCAACACAAGGAAAGTCATTCCAACGCCCAAGTCACCGCCAAACGCCAACTAGGTGCACCTCCATGTGCATTCCAATTAATCGGATAGTACCCTATGCCGTTTACACCATTTTCTCAAGGGAAATCTCAGTAAATGCATCACACCTTAGCCGTCGAAACTCAGTTCTAGCATTGGACGAATTGACTCAAACAACCCCTTCTTTTCCTTCATTCATCCAATTGTAACGCACAGATGCCATACCATCGGTTTCCCTCAAGCCCAAGACGCGCCATACTCCCCTTATCTTGCCTTGGTTAAGCTTGTAACCGGAGTTAAGGTCATTAATCAACTTACAAGTGATTAGTCATCTCTAAACCATGTTTCAAGATTAATTTCCTTTTTAATTCTTTCCCACCGTTTTTATATGGATGTTAATACTTTTTTAAAGTTGTTTCCCATCATTCTTAGAGCGGAATAGAAGATTACACTTGATCCACCACATTTCAATATAAGGAAAGTCACTCCAATGCCAAAGTCACCGTCAATCGCCACCTAGGCGCACCTCTATGTGCACCGCAACCAATCAGACTCTAGCCTATGCTGTTTACGCCATGTCCTCAAGGGAAATATCATCGAATACATCCCACCTTAACTATTGTAACTCAGTCCCAGCACAGGACGAATTCAAACGAAGAAACCTGTCTTTTCTTTCATTCTTCCAATTGTAGCCCACATATGCCATACCATTGGTTTTCCTCAAGCCCAAGATGTGCCATACGCCCCAAATCTAGATTTGGTGATGCTTGTGACTGGAGTTAAGGGCATTATTCAACTACTAGTGATTATTCATCTTTAAACCATCCTCTGAACTTAATTTCCTTTTTAATTCTTTCTCTCCCTTTTCGTATGGGCCTTATTCCTCTTATTGTTTTCTTTCCCATCATTCTTGGAGTGAATTAGAAGATTAGACCTGATCCACCACATTTAAATACAAGGAATGTCATTCCAACACCAGAGTCACCGCCAATCGCCACCTAGGTGCACCTCTTTGTGCATTGCAAGGAATCGGACTATAGCCTATGCCGTTTACACCAATTTCTCGAGGGAAATCTCGTCAAATGCATCCGACCTTAACCGTCTAGCTCAATTCTCTAGCATTGGACGAACTGACATGAAGAAACTTGTCTTTTATATCGTTCTTCCAATTGTAGCCTTAGATGTGTGCCATACGCGCCTTATTTGGCCTTGGTGAAACTTGGAACCGGTGCTAAGGGCATTAATCAACTTACAAGCGATTACTCATGTCCAAACCATGTTTTAGGCTGGATTTCCCTTTTAGTTCTTTCATACCATTTTAATATGGACATTAATACTTTTATTGTTGTTTCCCACCATTCTTAGAGTGAAATAGAAGATTAGACTTGATAAACCACATTTCAACACAAGGAAAGTCGTTCCAACGCCCAAGTCACCGCCAAACGCCACCTAATTGCACCTCCATGTGCATTCCAACTAATCGGACTGTACCCTAGACCGTTTACACCATTTTCTCAAGGGAAATCACAGTAAATGCATCACACCTTAGCCGTCGAAACTCAGTTCTGGCATTGGAGGAATTGACTCAAACAAACCCTTCTTTTCCTTCATTCATCCAATTGTAACGCAGAGATGCCATACCATCGGTTTCCCTCAAGCCCAAGACACGCCATACTCCCCTTATCTTGCCTTGGTTAAGCTTGTAACCGAAGTTCAGGTCATTAATCAACTTCCAAGTGAGTAGTCATCTCTAAACCATGTTTTAATATTAATTTCCTTTTTAATTCTTTCTCACCGTTTTTATATGGATGTTATTACTTTTTTAAAGTTGTTTCCCATCATTCTTAGAGCGGAATAGATGATTACACTTGATCCACCACATTTCAATATAAGGAAAGTCACTCCAATGCCAAAGTCACCGTCGATCGCCACCTAGCCGCACATCTATGTGCATGGCAACTAATCGGACTCTAGCCTATGCTGTTTACGCCATGTCCTCAAGGGAAATATCATCAAATACATCCCACCTTAACTGTTGTAACTCAGTCCCAGCACAGGACGAATTCAAACGAAGAAACCCGTCTTTTCTTTCATTCTTCCAATTGTAGCCCACATATGCCATACCATTGGTTTCCCTCAAGCCCAAGATGTGCCATACGCCCCTAATCTAGACTTGGTGATGCTTGTGACTGGAGTTAAGGGGATTATTCAACTACAAGTGATTATTCATCTTTAAACCATCCTCTGAACTTAATTTCCTTTTTAATTCTTTCTCTCCCTTTTCGTATGGGCCTTATTCCCCTTATTGTTTTCTTTGCCGTCATTCTTGGAGTGAATTAGAAGATTAGACCTGATCCACCACATTTCAATACAAGGAATGTCATTCCAATGCCAGAGTCACTGCCAATCGCCACCTAGGTGCACCTCTTTGTGCATCGCAACGAATCGGACTATAGCCTATGCCGTTTACACCAATTTCTCGAGGGAAATCACGTCAAATGCGTCCGACCTTAACCGTCTAGCTCAATTCTCTAGCATTGGATGAACTGACACGAAGAAACTTGTCTCTTATATCGTTCTTCCAATTGTAGCCTTAGATGTGTGCCATACGCGCCTTATTTAGCCTTGGTGAAACTTGGAACCGGTGCTAAGAGCATTAATCAACTTACAAGCGATAACTCATGTCCAAACCATGTTTTAGGCTCGATTTCCCTTTTAGTTCTTTCATACCATTTTAATATGGACATTAATACTTTTATTGTTGTTTCCCACCATTCTTAGAGTGAAATAGAAGATTAGACTTGATAAACCACATTTCCACACAAGGAAAGTCGTTCCAATGCCCAAGTCACCGCCAAACGCCACCTAGGTGCACCTCCATGTGCATTCCAATTATCGGACAGTACCCTATGCCGTTTACACCATTTTCTCAAGGGAAATCTCAGTAAATGCATCACACCTTAGCCGTCGAAACTCAGTTCTGGCATTGGACGAATTGACTCAAACAACCCCTTCTTTTCCTTCATTCATCCAATTGTAACGCACAGATGCCACACCTTCGGTTTCCCTCAAGCCCAAGACGCGCCATACTCCCCTTATCTTGCCTTGGTTACGCTTTTAACCGGAGTTAAGGTCATTAATCAACTTACAAGTGATTAGTCATCTCTAAACCATGTTTCAAGATTAATTTCCTTTTTAATTCTTTCCCACCATTTTTATATGGATGTTAATACTTTTTTATAGTTGTTTCCCATCATTCTTAGAGCGGAATAGAAGATTACACTTGATCCACCACATTTCAATATAAGGAAAGTCACTGCAATGCCAAAGTCACTGTCGATCGCCACCTAGGCGCACCTCTATGTGCACGGCAACTAATCGGACTATAGCCTATGCTGTTTGCGCCATGTCCTCAAGGCAAATATCATCAAATACATCCCACCTTAACTGTTGTAACTCAGTTCCAGCACAGGACGAATTCAAACGAAGAAACCCGCCTTTTCTTTCATTCTTCCAATTGTAGGCCACATATGCCATACCATTGGTTTCCCTCAAGCCCAAGATGTGCCATACGCCCCTAATCTAGACTTGGTGACGCTTGTGACTGGAGTTAAGGGCATTATTCAACTACAAGTGATTATTCATCTTTAAACCATCCTCTGAACTTAATTTCCTTTTTAATTCTTTCTCTCCCTTTTCGTATGGGCCTTATTCCTCTTATTGTTTTCTTTGCCATCATTCTTGGAGTGAATTAGAAGATTAGACCTGATCCACCACATTTCAATACAAGGAAAGTCATTCCAACGCCAGAGTCACCGCCAATCGCCACCTAGGTGCACCTCTTTGTGCATTGCAACGAATCGGACTATAGCCTATGCCGTTTACACCAATTTCTAGAGGGAAATCTCGTCAACTGCATCCTACGTTAACCGTCTAGCTCAATTCTCTAGCATTGGACGAACTGACAGGAAGAAACCTCTCTTTTATATCGTTCTTCCAATTGTAGCCTCAGATGTGTGCCATATGCTCCTTATTTGGCCTTGGTGAAACTTGGAACCGGTGCTAAGGGCATTAATCAACTTACAAGCGATTACTCATGTCCAAACCATGTTTCAGGCTGGATTTCCCTTTTAGTTCTTTCTCACCATTTTAATATGGACATTAATACTTTTATTGTTGTTTCCCATCATTCTTAGAGTGAAATAAAAGATTAGACTTGATAAACCACATTTCAACACAAGGAAAGTCGTTCCAACGCCCAAGTCACCGCCAAACGCCACCTAGGTGCACCTCCATGTGCATTCCAACTAATCAGACTGTACCCTATGCCGTTTACACCATTTCTTCAAGGAAAATCTCAGTAAATGCATCACACCTTAGCCGTCGAAACTCAGTTCTGGCATTGGACGAATTGACTCAAACAACCCCATCTTTTCCTTCATTCATCCAATTGTAACGCACAGATGCCATACCATTGGTTTCCCTCAAGCCCAAGATGTGCCATACGCCCCTAATCTAGATTTGGTGAGGCTTGTGACTGGAGTTAAGGGCATTATTCAACTACAAGTGATTATTCATCTTTAAACGATCCTCTGAACTTAATTTCCTTTATAATTCTTTCTCTCCCTTTTCGTATGGGCCTTATTCCTCTTATTGTTTTCTTTGCCATCATTCTTGGAGTGAAATAGAAGATTAGACCTGATCCACCACATTTCAATACGAGGAAAGTCATTCCAACGCCAGAGTCACCGCCAATCGCCACCTAGGTGCACCTCTTTGTGCATTGCAAAGAATCGGACTATAGCCTATGCCGTTTACAGCAATTTCTCGAGGGAAATCTCGTCAAATGCATCCCACCTTAACCTCTGGCTCTATTCTCTAGCATTGGAGGAACTGACACGAAGAAACCTGTCTTTTATATCATTCTTCCAATTGTAGCCTTAGATGTGTGCCATACGCGCCTTATTTGGCCTTGGTGAAACTTGGAACTGGTGCTAAGGGCATTAATCAACTTACAAGCGATTACTCATGTCCAAACCATGTTTCAGGCTGGATTTCCCTTCTAGTTCTTTCTCACCATTTTAATATGGACATTAATACTTTTATTGTTGTTTCCCATCATTCTTAGAGTGAAATAAAAGATTAGACTTGATAAACCACATTTCAACACAAGGAAAGTCGTTCCAACGCAAAAGTCACCGCCAAACGCCACCTAGGTGCACCTCCATGTGCATTCAAACTAATCGGACTGTACCCTATGCCGTTTACACCATTTCTTCAAGGGAAATCTCAGTAAATGCATCACACCTTAGCTGTCGAAACTCAGTTCTGGCATTGGACGAATTGACTCAAACAACCCCATCTTTTCCTTCATTCATCCAATTGTAACGCACAGATGCAATACCATTGGTTTCCCTCAAGCCCAAGATGTGCCATACGCCCCTAATCTAGATTTGGTGAGGCTTGTGACTGGAGTTCAGGGCATTATTCAACTACAAGTGATTATTCATCTTTAAACGATCCTCTGAACTTAATTTCCTTTATAATTCTTTCTCTCCCTTTTCGTATGGGCCTTATTCCTCTTATTGTTTTCTTTGCCATCATTCTTGGAGTGAATTCAAAGATTAGACCTAATCCACCACATTTCAATACAAGGAAGGTCATTCCAACACCAGAGTCACTGCCAATCGCCACCTAGGTGCACCGCTTTGTGCATTGCAACGAATCGGACTATAGCCTATGTCGTTTACACCAATTTCTCGAGGGAAATCTCGTCAAATGCATCCCATTTTAACCTCTAGCTCAATTCTCTAGCATTGGAGGAACTGACACGAAGAAACCTGTCTTTTATATCGTTCTTCCAATTGTAGCCTTAGATGTGTGCCATACGCGCCTTATTTGGCCTTGGTTAAACTTGGAACTGGTGCTAAGGGCATTAATCAATTTACAAGCGATTACTCATGTCCAAACAATATTTCAGGCTGGATTTCCCTTTTAGTTCTTTCTCACCATTTTAATATGGACATTAATACTTTTATTGTTTTTTCCCACCATTCTTAGAGTGAAATAGAATATTAGACTTGATAAACCACATTTCAACACACGAAAAGTCGTTCCAACGCCCAAGTCACCGCCAAACGCCACCTACGTGCACCTCCATGTGCATTCCAACTAATCGGACTGTACCCTATGCCGTTTACACCATTTTCTCAAGGGAAATCTCAGTAAATGCATCACACCTTAGCCGTCGAAACTCAGTTCTGGCATTGGACGAATTGACTCAAACAGCCCCTTCTTTTCCTTCATTCATCCAATTGTAACGCACAGATGCCATACCATCGGTTTCCCTCAAGCCCAAGACGCGCCATACTCCCCTTATGTTGCCTTGGTTAAGCGTGTAACCGGAGTTAAGGTGGTTAATCAACTTACAAGTGATTAGTCATCTCTAAACCATGTTTCAAGATTAATTTCCTTTTTAATTCTTTCCCACCGTTTTTATATGGATGTTAATACTTTTTTATAGTTGTTTCCCATCATTCTTAGAGCGGAATAGAAGATTACACTTGATCCACCACATTTCAATATAAGGAAAGTCACTCCAATGCCAATGTCACCGTCGATCGCCATCTAGGCGCACCTGTATGTGCACGGCAACTAATCGGACTCTAGCCTATGCTGTTTAGACCATGTCCTCAAGGGAAATATCATCAAATACATCCCACCTTAACTGTTGTAACTCAGTTCCAGCACAGGACGAATTCAAATGAAGAAACCCGTCTTTTCGTTCATTCTTCCAATTGTAGCCCACATATGCCATACCATTGGTTTCCCTCAAGCCCAAGATGCGCCATACACCCCTAATCTAGACTTGGTGATGCTTGTGACTGGAGTTAAGGGCATTATTCAACTACAAGTGATTATTCATCTTTAAACCATCCTCTGAACTTAATTTCCTTTAGAATTCTTTCTCTCCCTTTTCGTATGGGCCTTATTCCTCTTATTGTTTTCTTTGCCATCATTCTTGGAGTGAATTAGAAGATTAGACCTGATCCACCACATTTCAATACAAGGAAAGTCATTCCAACACCAGAGTCACCGCCAATCACCACCTAGGTGCACCTATTTGTGCATTGCAATGAATCGGACTATAGCCTATGCCGTTTACACCAATTTCTCGAGGGAAATCTCGTCAAATGCATCCCATTTTAACCTCTAGCTCAATTCTCTAGCATTGGAGGAACTGACACGAAGAAACCTGTCTTTTCTATCGTTCTTCCAATTGTAGCCTTAGATGTGTGCCATATGCGCCTTATTTGGCCTTGGTGAAACTTGGAACTGGTGCTAAGGGCATTAATCAATTTACAAGTGATTACTCACGTCCAAACCATGTTTTACGCTGGATTTCCCTTTTAGTTCTTTCTCGCCATTTTAATATGGACATTAATGCTTTTATTGTTGTTTCCCACCATTCCTAGAGTGAAATAGAATATTAGACTTGATAAACCACATTTCAAAACACGGAAAGTCGTTCCAATGCCCAAGTCACCGCCAAACGCCACCTAGGTGCACCTCCATGTGCGTTCCAACTAATCGGGCTGTACCCTATGCCGTTTACACCATTTTCTCAGGGGAAATCTCAGTAAATGCATCACACCTTAGGAGTCGAAACTCAGTTCTGGCATTGGGCGAGTTGAATCAAACAACCCCTTCTTTTCCTTCATTCATCCAATTGTAACGCACAGATGTCATACCATCGGTTTCCCTCAAGCCCAAGACGCCCCATACTCCCCTTATCTTGCCTTGGTTAAGCTTGTAACCGGAGTTAAGGTCATTAATCAACTTACAAGTGATTAGTCATCTCTAAACCATGTTTCAAGATTAATTTCCTTTTCCATTCTTTCTCACCGTTTTTATATGGATGTTAATACTTTTTTATAGTTGTTTCCCATCATTCTTAGAGCGGAATAGAAGATTACACTTGATCCACCACATTTCAATATAAGGAAAGTCACTCCAATGCCAAAGTCACCGTCGATCGCCACCTAGGCGCACCTCTATGTGCACGGCAACTAATCGGACTCTAGCCTATGCTGTTTACGCCATGTCCTCAAGGCAAATATCATCAAATACATCCCACCTTAACTGTTGTAACTCAGTTCCAGCACAGGATGAATTCAAAGGAAGAAACCCGTCTTTTCTTTCATTGTTCCAATTGTAGCCCACGTATGCCATACCATTGTTTTCCCTCAAGCCCAAGATGTGCCATACGCCCCTAATCCAGATTTGGTGAAGCTTGTGACTGGAGTTAAGGGCATTATTCAACTACAAGTGATTATTCATCTTTAAACCATCCTCTGAATTTAATTTCCTTTTTAGTTCTTTCTCTCCCTTTTCGTATGGGCCTCATTCCTCTTATTGTTTTCTTTGTCATCATTCTTGGAGTGAATTCGAAGATTAGACCTGATCCACCACATTTCAATACAAGGAAAGTCATTCCAATGCCAGAGTCACCGCCAATCGCCACCTAGGTGCACCTATTTGTGCATTGCAACGAATCCGACTATAGCCTATGCCGTTTACACCAATTTCTAGAGGAAAATCTCATCAAATGCATCCTACCTTAACCGTCTAGCTCAATTCTCTAGCATTGTTCGAACTGACACGAAGAAACCTGTCTTTTATATCGTTCTTCCAATTGTAGCCTTAGATGTGTGCCATATGCTCCTGATTTGGCCTCGGTGAAACTTGGAACCGGTGCTAAGGGCATTAATCAACTTACAAGTGATTACTCATGTCCAAACCATGTTTCAGGCTGGATTTCCCTTTTAGTTCTTTCTCACCATTTTAATATGGACATTAATACTTTTATTGTTGTTTCCCATCATTCTTAGAGTGAAATAGAAGATTAGACTTGATAAACCATATTTCAACATAAGGAAAGTCGTTCCAACGCCCAAGTCACCGCCAAACGCCACCTAGGTGCACCTCCATGTGCATTCCAACTAATCGGACTGTACCCTATGCCGTTTACACCATTTTCTCAAGGGAAATCTCAGTAAATGCATCACACCTTAGCCGTTGAAACTCAGTTCTGCCATTGGACGAATAGACTCAAACAACCCCTACTTTTCCTTCATTCATCCAATTGTAACGCACAAATGCCATACCATCGGTTTCCCTCAAGCCCAAGACGCGCCATACTCCCCTTATCTTGCCTTGGTTAAGCTTGTTACCGGAGTTAAGGTCTTTAATCAACTTACAAGTGATTAGTCATCTCAAAACCATGTTTCAAGATTAATTTCCTTTTTAATTCTTTCCCACCGTTTTTATATGGATGTTAATACTTTTTCATAGTTGTTTCCCATCATTCTTAGAGCGGAATAGAAGATTACACTTGATCCACCACATTTCAATATAAGGAAAGTCACTCCAATGCCAAAGTCACCGTCGATCGCCACCTAGGCGCACCTCTATGTGCACCGCAACTAATCAGACTCTAGCCTATGCTGTTTACGCCATGTCCTCAAGGGAAATATCATCAAATACATCCCACCTTAACTGTTGTAACTCAGTCCCAGCACAGGACGAATTCAAACGAAGAAACCCGTCTTTTCTTTCATTCTTCCAATTGTAGCCCACGTATGCCATACCATTGGTTTCCCTCAAGCCCAAGATGTGCCATACGCCCCTAATCTAGATTTGGTGAAGCTTGTGACTGGAGTTAAGGGCATTATTCAACTACAAGTAATTATTCATCTTTAAACCATCCTCTGAACTTAATTTCCTTTTTAGTTCTTTCTCTCCCTTTTCGTATGGGCCTCATTCCTCTTATTGTTTTCTTTGCCATCATTCTTGGAGTGAATTAGAAGATTAGACCTGATCCACCACATTTCAATACAAGGAAAGTCATTCCAACGCCAGAGTCACCGCCAATCGCCACCTAGGTGCACCTCTTTGTGCATTGCAATGAATCGGACTATAGCCTATGCCGTTTACACCAATTTCTCGAGGGAAATCTCGTCAAATGCATCCGACCATAACCGTCTATCTCAATTCTCTAGCATTGGACAAACTGACACGAAGAAACTTGTCTTTTATATCGTACTTCCAATTGTAGCCTTAGATGTGTGCCATACGCGCCTTATTTGGCCTTGGTCAATCTGGGAACCGGTCCTAAGGGCATTAATCAACTTACAAGCGATTACTCATGTCCAAACCATGTTTCAGGCTGGATTTCCCTTTTAGTTCTTTCTTACCATTTTAATATGGACATTAATACTTTTATTGTTGTTTCCCACCATTCTTAGAGTGAAATAGAAGATTAGACTTGATAAACCACATTTCAACACACGGAAAGTCGTTCCAACGCCCAAGTCACCGCCAAACGCCACCTAGGTGCACCTCCATGTGCATTCCAACAAATCGGACTATACCCTATGCCGTTTACACCATTTTCTCAAGGGAAATCTCAGTAAATGCATCACCCCTTAGCGGGCGAAACTCAGGTCTGCCATTGGACGAATTGACTCAAACAACCCCTTCTTTTCCTTCATTCATCCAATTGTAACGCACAAATGCCATACCATCGGTTTCCCTCAAGCCCAAGACGCGCCATACTCCCCTTATCTTGCCTTGGTTAAGCTTGTTACCGGAGTTAAGGTCTTTAATCAACTTACAAGTGATTAGTCATCTCAAAACCATGTTTCAAGATTAATTTCCTTTTTAATTCTTTCCCACCGTTTTTATATGGATGTTAATACTTTTTCATAGTTGTTTCCCATCATTCTTAGAGCGGAATAGAAGATTACACTTGATCCACCACATTTCAATATAAGGAAAGTCACTCCAATGCCAAAGTCACCGTCGATCGCCACCTAGGCGCACCTCTATGTGCACCGCAACTAATCAGACTCTAGCCTATGCTGTTTACGCCATGTCCTCAAGGGAAATATCATCAAATACATCCCACCTTAACTGTTGTAACTCAGTCCCAGCACAGGACGAATTCAAACGAAGAAACCCGTCTTTTCTTTCATTCTTCCAATTGTAGCCCACGTATGCCATACCATTGGTTTCCCTCAAGCCCAAGATGTGCCATACGCCCCTAATCTAGATTTGGTGAAGCTTGTGACTGGAGTTAAGGGCATTATTCAACTACAAGTAATTATTCATCTTTAAACCATCCTCTGAACTTAATTTCCTTTTTAGTTCTTTCTCTCCCTTTTCGTATGGGCCTCATTCCTCTTATTGTTTTCTTTGCCATCATTCTTGGAGTGAATTAGAAGATTAGACCTGATCCACCACATTTCAATACAAGGAAAGTCATTCCAACGCCAGAGTCACCGCCAATCGCCACCTAGGTGCACCTCTTTGTGCATTGCAATGAATCGGACTATAGCCTATGCCGTTTACACCAATTTCTCGAGGGAAATCTCGTCAAATGCATCCGACCATAACCGTCTAGCTCAATTCTCTAGCATTGGAGGAACTGACACGAAGAAACCTGTCTTTTATATCGTTCTTCCAATTGTAGCCTTAGATGTGTGCCATACGCGCCTTATTTGGCCTTGGTGAAACTTGGAACCGGTGCTAAGGGCATTAATCAACTTACAAGCGATTACTCATGTCCAAACCATGTTTTAGGCTGGATTTCCCTTTTAGTTCTTTCTCACCATTTTAATATGGACATTAATACTTTTATTGTTGTTTCCCACCATTCTTAGAGCGAAATAAAAGATTAGAGTTGATAAACCACATTTCAACACACGGAAAGTCGTTCCAACGCCCAAGTCACCGCCAAACGCCACCTAGGTGCACCTCCATGTGCATTCCAACAAATCGGACTGTACCCTATGCCGTTTATACCATTTTCTCAAGGGAAATCTCAGTAAATGCATCACCCCTTAGCCGGCGAAACTCAGTTCTGGCATTGGACGAATTGACTCAAACAACCCCTTCTTTTCCTTCATTCATCCAATTGTAACGCACAGATGCCATACCATCGGTTTCCCTCAAGCCCAAGACGCGCCATACTCCCCTTATCTTGCCTTGGTTAAGCTTGTAACCGGAGTTAAGGTCATTAATCAACTTACAAGTGATTAGTCATCTCTAAACCATGTTTCAAGATTAATTTCCTTTTTAATTCTTTCTCACCATTTTTATATGGATGTTAATACTTTTTTATAGTTGTTTCCCATCATTCTTAGAGCGGAATAGAAGATTACACTTGATCCACCACATTTCAATATAAGGAAAGTCACTCCAATGCCAAAGTCATCGTCGATCGCCACCTAGGCGAACCTCTATGTGCACGGCAACTAATCGGACTCTAGCCTATGCTGTTTACGCCATGTCGTCAAGGGAAATATCATCAAATACATCCCACCTTAACTGTTGTAATTCAGTTCCAGCACAGGACGAATTCAAACGAGGAAACCCGTCTTTTCTTTCATTCTTGCAATTGTAGCCCACATATGCCATACCATTGGTTTCCCTCAAGCCCAAGATGTGCCATATGCCCCTAATCTAGACTTGGTGATGCTTGTGACTGGAGTTAAGGGTATTATTCAACTACAAGTGATTATTCAACTTTAAACCATCCTCTAAACTTAATTTCCTTTTTAATTCTTTCTCTCCCTTTTCGTATGGGCCTCATTCCTCTTATTGTTTTCTTTGCCATCATTCTTGGAGTGAATTAGAAGATCAGACCTGATCCACCACATTTCAATACAAGGAAAGCCCTTCCAACGCCAGAGTCACCGCCAATCGCCACCTAGGTGGACCTCTTTGTGCATTGCAATGAATCGGACTATAGCCTATGCCGTTTACACCAATTTCTCGAGGGAAATCTCGTCAAAAGCATCCGACCATAACCGTCTATCTCAATTCTCTAGCATTGGACAAACTGACACGAAGAAACTTGTCTTTTATATCGTACTTCCAATTGTAGCCTTAGATGTGCGCCATACGCGCCTTATTTGGCCTTGGTCAATCTGGGAACCGGTCCTAAGGGCATTAATCAACTTACAAGCGATTACTCATGTCCAAACCATGTTTCAGGCTGGATTTCCCTTTTAGTTCTTTCTCACCATTTTAATATGCACCTTAATACTTTTATTGTTGTTTCCCACCATTCTTAGAGTGAAATAGAAGATTAGACTTGATAAACCACATTTCAAAACACGGAAAGTCGTTCCAACGCCCAAGTCACTGCCAAACGCCACCTAGGTGCACCTCCATGTGCATTCCAACAAATCGGACTGTACCCTATGCCGTTTACACCATTTTCTCAAGGGAAATCTCAGTAAATGCATCACCCCTTAGCGGGCGAAACTCAGTTCTGCCATTGGACGAATTGACTCAAACAAACCCTTCTTTTCCTTCATTCATCCAATTGTAACGCACAGATGCCATACCATCGGTTTCCCTCAGGCCCAAGACGCGCCATACTCCCCTTATCTTGCCTTGGTTAAGCTTGTAACCGGAGTTAAGGTCATTAATCAACTTACAAGTGATTAGTCATCTCTAAACCATGTTTCAAGATTAATTTCCATTTTAATTCTTTCCCAACGTTTTTATATGGATGTTAATACTTTTTTATAGTTGTTTCCCATCATTCTTAGAGCGGAATAGAAGATTACACTTGATCCACCACATTTCAATATAAGGAAAGTCACTCCAATGCCAAAGTCACCGTCGATCGCCACCTAGGCGCACCTCTATGTGCACGGCAACTAATCGGACTCTAGCCTATGCTGTTTACGCCATCTCCTCAAGGGAAATATCATCAAATACATCCCACCTTAACTGTTGTAACTCAGTTCCAGCACAGGACGAATTCAAACGAAGAAACCCATCTTTTCTTTCATTCTTCAAATTGTAGCCCACATATGCCATACCATCGGTGTCCCTGAAGCCCAAGATGTGCCATACGCCCCTAATCTAGATTTGGTGATGCTTGTGACTGGAGTTAAGGGCATTATTCAACTACAAGTGATTATTCATCTTTAAACCATCCTCTGAACATAATTTCCTTTTTAATTCTTTCTCTCCCTTTTCATATGGGCCTTATTCCTCTTATTGTTTTCTTTGCCATCATTCTTGGAGTGAATTAGAAGATTAGACCTGATCCACCACATTTCAATACAAGGAAAGTCTTTCCAACGCCAGAGTCACTGCCAATCGCCACCTAGGTGCACCTCTTTTTGAATTGCAACGAATCGGACTACAGCCTATGCCGTTTACACCAATTTCTCGAGGGAAATCTCGTCAAATGCATCCCACCTTAACCTCTAGCTCAATTCTCTAGCATTGGAGGAACTGACACGAAGAAACCTGTCTTTTATATCGTTCTTCCAATTGTAGCCTTAGATGTGTGCCATACGCACCTTATTTGGCCTTGGTGAAACTTGGAACCGGTGCTAAGGGCATTAATCAACTTACAAGCGATTACTCATGTCCAAACCATGTTTTAGGCTGGATTTCCCTTTTAGTTCTTTCTCACCATTTTAATATGGACATTAATACTTTTATTGTTGTTTCCCACCATTCTTAGAGTGAAATAAAAGATTAGACTTGATAAACCACATTTTAACACACGGAAAGTCGTTCCAACGCCCAAGTCACCGCCAAACGCCACCTAGGTGCACCTCCATGTGCATTCCAACAAATCGGACTGTACCCTATGCCGTTTATACCATTTTCTCAAGGGAAATCTCAGTAAATGCATCACCCCTTAGCCGGCGAAACTCAGTTCTGGCATTGGACGAATTGACTCAAACAACCCCTTCTTTTCCTTCATTCATCCAATTGTAACGCACAGATGCCATACCATCGGTTTCCCTCAAGCCCAAGACGCGCCATACTCCCCTTATCTTGCCTTGGTTAAGCTTGTAACCGGAGTTAAGGTCATTAATCAACTTACAAGTGATTAGTCATCTCTAAACCATGTTTCAAGATTAATTTCCTTTTTAATTCTTTCTCACCATTTTTATATGGATGTTAATACTTTTTTATAGTTGTTTCCCATCATTCTTAGAGCGGAATAGAAGATTACACTTGATCCACCACATTTCAATATAAGGAAAGTCACTCCAATGCCAAAGTCACCGTCGATCGCCACCTAGGCGCACCTCTATGTGCACGGCAACTAATCGGACTCTAGCCTATGCTGTTTACGCCATGTCCTCAAGGGAAATATCATCAAATACATCCCACCTTAACTGTTGTAACTTAGTTCCAGCACAGGACAAATTCAAATGAAGAAACCCGTCTTTTCTTTCATTCTTCCAATTGTAGCCCACATATGCCATACCATTGGTTTCCCTCAAGCCCAAGATGTGCCATACGCTCCTAATCTAGACTTGGTGAAGCTTGTGACTGGAGTTAAGGGCATTATTCAACTACAAGCGATTATTCATCTTTAAACCATCCTCTGAACTTAATTTCCTATGTAATTCTTTCTCTCCCTTTTCGTATGGGCCTTATTCCTCTTATTGTTTTCTTTGCCATCATTCTTGGAGTGATTTAGAAGATTAGACCTGATCCACCACATTTCAATACAAGGAAAGTCATTCCAACGCCAGAGTCACCCCCAATCGCCACCTAGGTGCACCTCTTTGTGCATTGCAACGAATCGGACTATAGCCTTTGCCGTTTACACCAATTTCTAGAGGATAATCTCGTCAAATGCATCCCACGTTAACCGTCTAGCTCAATTCTCTAGCATTGGACGAACTGACACGAAGAAACCTGTCTTTTATATCGTTCTTCCAATTGTAGCCTTAGATGTGTGCCATACGCTCCTTATTTGGCCATGGTGAAACTTGGAACCGGTGCTAAGGGCATTAATCAACTTACAAGCGATTACTCATGCCCAAACCATGTTTTAGGCTGGATTTCCCTTTTAGTTCTTTCTCACCATTTTAATATGGACATTAATACTTTTATTGTTGTTTCCCATTACTCTTAGAGTGAAATAGAAGATTAGACTTGATAAACCACATTTCAACACATAGAAAGTTGTTCCAACGCCCAAGTCACTGCCAAACGCCACCTAGGTGCACCTCCATGTGCATTCCAACTAATCGGACTGTACCCTATGCCGTTTACACCATTTTCTCAAGGGAAATCTCAGTAAATGCACCACACCTTAGCCGTCGAAACTCAGTTCTGGCATTGTATGAATTGACTCAAACAAACCCTTCTTTTCCTTCATTCATCCAATTGTAACGCACAGATGCCATACCATCGGTTTCCCTCAAGCCCAAGATGCGCCATACTCCCCTTATCTTGCCTTGGTTAAGCTTGTAACCGGAGTTAAGGTCATTAATCAACTTACAAGTGATTAGTCATCTCTAAACCATGTTTCAAGATTAATTTCCTTTTTAATTCTTTCTCACCATTTTTATATGGATGTTAATACTTTTTTATAGTTGTTTCCCATCATTCTTAGAGCGGAATAGAAGATTACACTTGATCCACCACATTTCAATATAAGGAAAGTCACTCCAATGCCAAAGTCATCGTCGATCGCCACCTAGGCGAACCTCTATGTGCACGGCAACTAATCGGACTCTAGCCTATGCTGTTTACGCCATGTCGTCAAGGGAAATATCATCAAATACATCCCACCTTAACTGTTGTAATTCAGTTCCAGCACAGGACGAATTCAAACGAGGAAACCCGTCTTTTCTTTCATTCTTGCAATTGTAGCCCACATATGCCATACCATTGGTTTCCCTCAAGCCCAAGATGTGCCATATGGCCCTAATCTAGACTTGGTGATGCTTGTGACTGGAGTTAAGGGTATTATTCAACTACAAGTGATTATTCAACTTTAAACCATCCTCTAAACTTAATTTCCTTTTTAATTCTTTCTCTCCCTTTTCGTATGGGCCTCATTCCTCTTATTGTTTTCTTTGCCATCATTCTTGGAGTGAATTAGAAGATCAGACCTGATCCACCACATTTCAATACAAGGAAAGCCCTTCCAACGCCAGAGTCACCGCCAATCGCCACCTAGGTGGACCTCTTTGTGCATTGCAATGAATCGGACTATAGCCTATGCCGTTTACACCAATTTCTCGAGGGAAATCTCGTCCAATGCATCCGACCATAACCGTCTATCTCAATTCTCTAGCATTGGACAAACTGACACGAAGAAACTTGTCTTTTATATCGTACTTCCAATTGTAGCCTTAGATGTGCGCCACACGCGCCTTATTTGGCCTTGGTCAATCTGGGAACCGGTCCTAAGGGCATTAATCAACTTACAAGCGATTACTCATGTCCAAACCATGTTTCAGGCTGGATTTCCCTTTTAGTTCTTTCTCACCATTTTAATATGCACCTTAATACTTTTATTGTTGTTTCCCACCATTCTTAGAGTGAAATAGAAGATTAGACTTGATAAACCACATTTCAAAACACGGAAAGTCGTTCCAACGCCCAAGTCACTGCCAAACGCCACCTAGGTGCACCTCCATGTGCATTCCAACAAATCGGACTGTACCCTATGCCGTTTACACCATTTTCTCAAGGGAAATCTCAGTAAATGCATCACCCCTTAGCGGGCGAAACTCAGTTCTGCCATTGGACGAATTGACTCAAACAAACCCTTCTTTTCCTTCATTCATCCAATTGTAACGCACAGATGCCATACCATCGGTTTCCCTCAAGCCCAAGACGCGCCATACTCCCCTTATCTTGCCTTGGTTAAGCTTGTAACCGGAGTTAAGGTCATTAATCAACTTACAAGTGATTAGTCATCTCTAAACCATGTTTCAAGATTAATTTCCATTTTAATTCTTTCCCAACGTTTTTATATGGATGTTAATACTTTTTTATAGTTGTTTCCCATCATTCTTAGAGCGGAATAGAAGATTACACTTGATCCACCACATTTCAATATAAGGAAAGTCACTCCAATGCCAAAGTCACCGTCGATCGCCACCTAGGCGCACCTCTATGTGCACGGCAACTAATCGGACTCTAGCCTATGCTGTTTACGCCATGTCCTCAAGGGAAATATCATCAAATACATCCCACCTTAACTGTTGTAACTCAGTTCCAGCACAGGACGAATTCAAACGAAGAAACCCATCTTTTCTTTCATTCTTCAAATTGTAGCCCACATATGCCATACCATCGGTGTCCCTGAAGCCCAAGATGTGCCATACGCCCCTAATCTAGATTTGGTGATGCTTGTGACTGGAGTTAAGGGCATTATTCAACTACAAGTGATTATTCATCTTTAAACCATCCTCTGAACATAATTTCCTTTTTAATTCTTTCTCTCCCTTTTCATATGGGCCTTATTCCTCTTATTGTTTTCTTTGCCATCATTCTTGGAGTGAATTAGAAGATTAGACCTAATCCACCACATTTCAATACAAGGAAAGTCTTTCCAACGCCAGAGTCACTGCCAATCGCCACCTAGGTGCACCTCTTTTTGAATTGCAACGAATCGGACTACAGCCTATGCCGTTTACACCAATTTCTCGAGGGAAATCTCGTCAAATGCATCCCACCTTAACCTCTAGCTCAATTCTCTAGCATTGGAGGAACTGACACGAAGAAACCTGTCTTTTATATCGTTCTTCCAATTGTAGCCTTAGATGTGTGCCATACGCACCTTATTTGGCCTTGGTGAAACTTGGAACCGGTGCTAAGGGCATTAATCAACTTACAAGCGATTACTCATGTCCAAACCATGTTTTAGGCTGGATTTCCCTTTTAGTTCTTTCTCACCATTTTAATATGGACATTAATACTTTTATTGTTGTTTCCCACCATTCTTAGAGTGAAATAAAAGATTAGACTTGATAAACCACATTTTAACACACGGAAAGTCGTTCCAACGCCCAAGTCACCGCCAAACGCCACCTAGGTGCACCTCCATGTGCATTCCAACAAATCGGACTGTACCCTATGCCGTTTATACCATTTTCTCAAGGGAAATCTCAGTAAATGCATCACCCCTTAGCCGGCGAAACTCAGTTCTGGCATTGGACGAATTGACTCAAACAACCCCTTCTTTTCCTTCATTCATCCAATTGTAACGCACAGATGCCATACCATCGGTTTCCCTCAAGCCCAAGACGCGCCATACTCCCCTTATCTTGCCTTGGTTAAGCTTGTAACCGGAGTTAAGGTCATTAATCAACTTACAAGTGATTAGTCATCTCTAAACCATGTTTCAAGATTAATTTCCTTTTTAATTCTTTCTCACCATTTTTATATGGATGTTAATACTTTTTTATAGTTGTTTCCCATCATTCTTAGAGCGGAATAGAAGATTACACTTGATCCACCACATTTCAATATCAGGAAAGTCACTCCAATGCCAAAGTCACCGTCGATCGCCACCTAGGCGCACCTCTATGTGCACGGCAACTAATCGGACTCTAGCCTATGCTGTTTACGCCATGTCCTCAAGGGAAATATCATCAAATACATCCCACCTTAACTGTTGTAACTTAGTTCCAGCACAGGACAAATTCAAATGAAGAAACCCGTCTTTTCTTTCATTCTTCCAATTGTAGCCCACATATGCCATACCATTGGTTTCCCTCAAGCCCAAGATGTGCCATACGCTCCTAATCTAGACTTGGTGAAGCTTGTGACTGGAGTTAAGGGCATTATTCAACTACAAGCGATTATTCATCTTTAAACCATCCTCTGAACTTAATTTCCTATGTAATTCTTTCTCTCCCTTTTCGTATGGGCCTTATTCCTCTTATTGTTTTCTTTGCCATCATTCTTGGAGTGATTTAGAAGATTAGACCTGATCCACCACATTTCAATACAAGGAAAGTCATTCCAACGCCAGAGTCACCCCCAATCGCCACCTAGGTGCACCTCTTTGTGCATTGCAACGAATCGGACTATAGCCTTTGCCGTTTACACCAATTTCTAGAGGATAATCTCGTCAAATGCATCCCACGTTAACCGTCTAGCTCAATTCTCTAGCATTGGACGAACTGACACGAAGAAACCTGTCTTTTATATCATTCTTCCAATTGTAGCCTTAGATGTGTGCCATACGCTCCTTATTTGGCCATGGTGAAACTTGGAACCGGTGCTAAGGGCATTAATCAACTTACAAGCGATTACTCATGCCCAAACCATGTTTTAGGCTGGATTTCCCTTTTAGTTCTTTCTCACCATTTTAATATGGACATTAATACTTTTATTGTTGTTTCCCATTACTCTTAGAGTGAAATAGAAGATTAGACTTGATAAACCACATTTCAACACATAGAAAGTTGTTCCAACGCCCAAGTCACTGCCAAACGCCACCTAGGTGCACCTCCATGTGCATTCCAACTAATCGGACTGTACCCTATGCCGTTTACACCATTTTCTCAAGGGAAATCTCAGTAAATGCACCACACCTTAGCCGTCGAAACTCAGTTCTGGCATTGTATGAATTGACTCAAACAAACCCTTCTTTTCCTTCATTCATCCAATTGTAACGCACAGATGCCATACCATCGGTTTCCCTCAAGCCCAAGATGCGCCATACTCCCCTTATCTTGCCTTGGTTAAGCTTGTAACCGGAGTTAAGGTCATTAATCAACTTCCAAGTGATTAGTCATCTCTAAACCATGTTTCAAGATTAATTTCCTTTTTAATTCTTTCTGACCGTTTTTATATGGATGTTAATACTTTTTTATAGTTGTTTCCCATCATTCTTAGAGCGGAATAGAAGATTACACTTGATCCACCACATTTCAATATAAGGAAAGTCACTCCAATGCCAAAGTCACCGTCGATCGCCACCTAGGCGCACCTGTATGTGCACGGCAACTAATCAGACTCTAGCCTATGCTGTTTACGCCATGTCCTCAAGGGAAATATCATGAAATACATCCCACCTTAACTGTTGTAACTCAGTCCCAGCACAGGACGAATTCAAACGAAGAAACCCGTCTTTTCTTTCATTCTTCCAATTGTAGCCCACGTATGCCATACCATTGGTTTCCCTCAAGCCCAAGATGTGCCATACGCCCCTAATCTAGATTTGGTGAAGCTTGTGACTGGAGTTAAGGGCATTATTCAACTACAAGTGATTATTCATCTTTAAACCATCCTCTGAACTTAATTTCCTTTTTAATTCTTTCTCTCCCTTTTCGTATGGGCCTCATTCCTCTTATTGTTTTCTTTGCCATCATTCTTGGAGTGAATTAGAAGATTAGACCTGATCCACCACATTTCAATACAAGGAAAGTCATTCCAACGCCAGAGTCACCGCCAATCGCCACCTAGGTGCACCTTTTTTTGCATTGCAATGAATCGGACTATAGCCTATGCCGTTTACACCAATTTCTCGAGGGAAATCTCGTCAAATGCATCCGACCATAACCGTCTATCTCAATTCTCTAGCATTGGACAAACTGACACGAAGAAACGTGTCTTTTATATCGTACTTCCAATCCTAGCCTTAGATGTGTGCCATACGCGCCTTATTTGGCCTTGGTCAATCTGGGAACCGGTCCTAAGGGCATTAATCAACTTACTAGCGATTACTCATGTCCAAACCATGTTTCAGGCTGGATTTCCCTTTTAGTTCTTTCTCACCATTTTAATATGGACATTAATACTTTTATTGTTGTTTCCCACCATTCTTAGAGTGAAATAGAAGATTAGACTTGATAAACCACATTTCAACACAAGGAAAGTCGTTCCAACGCCCAAGTCACCGCCAAACGCCACCTAGGTGCACCTCCATGTGCATTCCAACTAATCGGGCTGTACCCTATGCCGTTTACACCATTTTCTCAAGGGAAATCTCAGTAAATGCATCACACCTTAGCCGTCGAAACTCAGTTCTGGCATTGTACGAATTTACTCAAACAAACCCTTCTTTTCCTTCATCCATCCAATTGTAACGTACAGATGCCATACCATCAGTTTCCCTCAAGCCCAAGACGCGCCATACTCCCCCTATCCTGCCTTGGTTAAGCTTGTAACCGGAGTTAAGGTGATTAATCAACTTACAAGTGATTAGTCATCCCTAAACAATGTTTCAAGATTAATTTCCTTTTTAATTCTTTCTCACCGTTTTTATATGGATGTTAATACTTTGTTATAGTTGTTTCCCATCATTCTTAGAGCAGAATAGAAGATTACACTTGATCCACCACATTTCAATATAAGGAAAGTCACTCCAATGCCACAGTCACCGTCCATCGCCACCTAGGCGCACCTCTATGTGCACTGCAACTAATCGGACTCTAGCCTATGCTGTTTTCGCCATGTCCTCAAGGGAAATATCATCAAATACATCCCACCTTAACAGTTGTAACTCAGTTCCAGCATTGGATGAATTCAAACGAAGAAACCCGTCTTTTCTTTCATTCTTCCAATTGTAGCCCCCATATGCCATACCATTGGTTTCCCTCAAGCCCAAGAGGTGGCATATGCCCCTAATCTAGATTTGGTGATGCTTGTGACTGGAGTTAAGGGCATTATTCAACTACAAGTGATTATTCATCTTTAAACCATCCTCTGAACTTAATTTCCTTTTTAATTCTTTCTCTCCGTTTTCGTACGGGCCTTATTCCTCTTATTGTTTTCTTTGCCATCATTCTTTGAGGGAATTAGAAGATTATACCTGATCCACCACATTTCAATACAAGGAAAGTCATTCCAACGCCAAAGTCACCGCCAATCGCCACCTAGGTGCACCTCGTTGTGCATTGCAACAAATCGGCCTATAGTCTATGCCGTTTACACCAATTTCTCGAGGGAAATCTCATCAAATGCATCCCACCTTAACCGTCTAGCTCAATTCTCTAGCATTGCACGAACTGATACGAAGAAACCTGTCTTTTATATCGTTCTTCCAATTGTAGCCATAGATGTGTGCCATACACTCCTTATCTGGCCTTGGTGAAACTTGGAACCGATGCTAAGGGCATTAATCAACTTACAAGCGATTACTCATGTCCAAACCATCTTTCAGGCTGGATTTCCCTTTTAGTTCTTTCTCACCATTTTAATATGGGCATTAATAATTTTATTGATGTTTCCCATCATTCTTAGAGTGAAATAGAAGATTAGACTTGATAAACCACATTTCAACACAAGGAAAGTCGTTCCAACGCCCAAGTCACTGCCAAACGCCACCTAGGTGCACCTCCATGTGCATTCCAACTAATCGGGCTGTACCCTATGCCGTTTACACCATTTTCTCAAGGGAAATCTCAGTAAATGCACCACATCTTAGTTGTCGAAACTCGGTTCTGGCATTGGACAAATTGACTCAAACAACCCCTTCTTTTCCTTCATTCATCCAATTGTAACGCACAGATGCCATACCATCGGTTTCCCTCAAGCCCAAGACGCGCCATACCCTTATCTTGCCTTGGTTAAGCTTGTAACCGGAGTTAAGGTCATTAATCAACTTACAAGTGATTAGTCATCTCTAAACCATGTTTCAAGATTAATTTCCTTTTTAATTCTTTCTCACCGTTTTTATATGGATGTTAATACTTTTTTATAGTTGTTTCCCATCATTCTTAGAGCAGAATAGAAGATTACACTTGATCCACCACATTTCAAAATAAGGAAAGTCACTCCAATGCCAAAGTCACCGTCGATCGCCACCTAGGCGCACCTCTATGCGCACTGCAACTAATCAGACTCCAGCCTATGCTGTTTACGCCATGTCGTCAAGGGAAATATCATCAAATACATCCCACCCTAACTGTTGTAACCCAGTTCCAGTACAGGACGAATTCAAACGAAGAAACCCGTCTTTTCTTTCATTCTTCCAATTGTAGCCCACATACGCCATACCATTGGTTTCCCAAAAGCCCAAGATGTGCCATACGCCCCTAATCTAGATTTGGCGATGCTTGTGACTGGAGTTAAGGGCATTTTTCAACTACAAGTGATTATTCATCTTTAAACCATCCTCTAAACTTAATTTCCTTTTTAATTCTTTCTCTCCCTTTTCGTATGGGCCTTATTCCTCTTACTGTTTTCTTTGCCATCATTGTTGGAGTGAATTAGAAGATTAGACCTGATCCACCACATTTCAATACAACGAAAGTCATTCCAACGCCAGAGTCACCACCAATCGCCACCTAGGTGCACATCTTTGTGCATTGCAACGAATCGGACTATAGCCTATGCCGTTTACACCAATATCTAGAGGGAAATCTCGTCAAATGCATCCCACCTTAACCTCTAGCTCAATTCTCTAGCATTGGAGGAACTGACACAAAGAAACCTGTCTTTTAAATCGTTCTTCCAATTGTAGCCTTAGATGTGTGCCATAGGCGCCTTATTTGGCCTTGGTGAAACTTGGAACCGGTGCTAAGGGCAATAATCAACTTACAAGCGATTACTCATGTCCAAACCATGTTTGAGGCTGGATTTCCCTTTTAGTTCTTTCTAACCATTTTAATATGGCCATTAATACTTTTATTGTTGTTTCCCATCATTCTTAGAGTGAAATTGAAGATTAGACTTGATAAACCACATTTCAACACAAGGACAGTCGATCCAACGCCCAAGTCACCGCCAAACGCCACCTAGGTGCACCTCCATGTGCATTCCAACTAATCGGACTGTACCCTATGCCGTTTACACCATTTTCTCAAGGGAAATCTCAGAAAATGCACCACACCTTAGCCGTCGAAACTCAGTTCTGGCATTGGACGAATTGACTCAAACAACCCCTTCTTTTCCTTCATTCATCCAATTGTAACGCACGGATGCCATACCATCGGTTTCCCTCAAGCCCAAGACGCGCCATACTCCCCTATCTTGCCTTGGTTAAGCTTGTAACCGGAGTTAAGGTCATTAATCAACTTACGAGTGATTAGTCATCTCTAAACCATGTTTCAAGATTAATTTCCATTTTAATTCTTTCTCACCGTTTTTATATGGATGTTAATACTTTTTTATAGTTGTTTCCCATCATTCTTAGAGCGGAATAGAAGATTACACTTGATCCACCACATTCCAATATGAGGAAAGTCACTCCAATGCCAAAGTCACCGTCGATCGCCACCTAGGCGCACCTCTATGTGCACTGCAAGTAATCGGAGTCTAGCCTCTGCTGTTTACGACATGTCCTCAAGGGAAGTATCATCAAATACATCCCACCTTAACTGTTGTAACTCAGTTCCAGCACAGGACGAATTCAAACGAAGAAACCCGTCTTTTCTTTCATTCTTCCAATTGTAGCCCACATATGCCATACCATTGGTTTCCCTCAAGCCCAAGATGTGCCATACATCCCTAATCTAGATTTGGTGATGCTTGTGACTAGAGTTAAGGGCATTTTTCAACTACAAGTGATTATTCATGTTTAAACCATCCTCTGAACTTAATTTCCTTTTTAATTCTTTCTCACCGTTTTTATATGGATGTTAATACTTTTTTATAGTTGTTTCCCATCATTCTTAGAGCGGAATAGAAGATTACACTTGATCCACCACATTCCAATTTGAGGAAAGTCACTCCAATGCCAAAGTCACCGTCGATCGCCACCTAGGCGCACCTCTATGCGCACTGCAACTAATCAGACTCCAGCCTATGCTGTTTACGCCATGTCGTCAAGGGAAATATCATCAAATACATCCCACCTTAACTGTTGTAACTCAGTTCCAGTACAGGACGAATTCAAACGAAGAAACCCGTCTTTTCTTTCATTCTTCCAATTGTAGCCCACATATGCCATACCATTGGTTTCCCTCAAGCCCAAGATGTGCCATACGCCCCTAATCTAGATTTGGCGATGCTTGTGACTGGAGTTAAGGGCATTATTCAACTACTAGTGATTATTCATCTTTAAACCATCCTCTGAACTTAATTTCCTTTTTAATTCTTTCTCTCCCTTTTCGTATGGGCCTTATTTCTCTTATTGTTTTCTTTCCCATCATTCTTGGAGTGAATTAGAAGATTAGACCTGATCCATCACATTTCAATACAAGGAAAGTCATTCCAACGCCAGAGTCACCACAGATCGCCAACTAGGTGCACCTCTTTGTGCATTGCAACGAATCGGACTATAGCCAATGCCGTTTACACCAATTTCTAGAGGGAAATCTCGTCAAATGCATCCTACCTTAACCGTCTAGCTCAATTCTCTAGCATTGGACGAACTGACACAAAGAAACCTGTCTTTTATATCGGTCTTCCAATTGTAGCCTTAGATGTGTGCCTTACGCTCCTTATTTGGCGTTGGTGAAGCTTGGAACCGGTGCTAAGGGCATTAATCAACTTACAAGCGATTACTCATGTCCAAACCATGTTTGAGGCTGGATTTCCCTTTTAGTTCTTTCTCACCATTTTAATATGGACATTAATACTTTTATTGTTGTTTCCCATCATTCTTAGAGTGAAATAGAAGATTAGACTTGATAAACCACATTTCAACACAAGGAAAGTCATTCCAACGCCCAAGTCACCGCCAAACGCCACCTAGGTGCACCTCCATGTGCATTCCAACTAATCGGACTGTACCCTATGCCGTTTACACCATTTTCTCAACGGAAATCTCAGTAAATGCATCACACCTTAGCCGTCGAAACTCAGTTCTGGCATTGGACGAATTGACTCAAACAACCCCTTCTTTTCCTTCATTCATCCAATTGTAACGCACAGATGCCATACCATCGGTTTCCCTCAAGCCCAAGACGCGCCATACTCCCCTTATCTTGCCTTGGTTAAGCTTGTAACCGGAGTTAAGGTCATTAATCAACTTACAAGTGATTAGTCATCTCTAAACCATGTTTCAAGATTAATTTCCTTTTTAATTCTTTCCCACCGTTTTAATATGGATGTTAATACTTTTTTATAGTTGTTTCCCATCATTCTGAGAGCAGAATAGAAGATTACACTTGATCCACCACCTTTCAATATAAGGAAAGTCACTCCAATGCCAAAGTCACCGTCGATCGCCACCTAGGCGCACCTCTATGTGCACCGCAACTAATCAGACTCTAGCCTATGCTGTTTACGCAATGTCCTCAAGGGAAATATCATCAAATACATCCCACCTTAACTGTTGTAACTCAGTCCCAGCACAGGACGAATTCAAACGAAGAAACCTGTCTTTTCTTTCATTCTTCCAATTGTAGCCCACATATGCCATACCATTGGTTTCCCTCAAGCCCAAGATGAGGCATACGCCCCTAATCTAGATTTGGTGATGCTTGTGACTGGAGGTAAGGGCATTATTGAACTACAAGTGATTATTCATCTTTAAACCATGCTTTGAACTTAATTTCCTTTTTAATTCTTTCTCTCCCTTTTCGTATGGGCCTTATTCCTCTTATTGTTTTCTTTGCCATCATTCTTGGAGTGAATTAGAAGATTAGACTTGATAAACCACATTTCAACACACGGAAAGTCGTTCCAACGCCCAAGTCACCGCCAAACGCCACCTAGGTGCACCTCTAAGTGCATTGCAACGAATCGGACTATGGCCTATGCCGTTTACACCAATTTCTAGAGGGAAATCTCGTCAAATGCATCCCACCTTAACCACTAGCTCAATTCTCTAGCATTGGAGGAACTGACATGAAGAAATCTGTCTTTTATATCATTCTTCCAATTGTAGCCTTAGATTTGGGCCATACGCGCCTTATTTGGCCTTGGTGAAACTTGGAACCGGTGCTAAGGGCATTAATCAACTTACAAGCGATTACTCATGTCCAAACCATGTTTTAGGATGGATTTCCCTTTTAGTTCTTTCTCACCATTTTAATATGGACATTAATACTTTTATTTTTGGTTACCATCATTCTTAGAGTGAAATAGAAGATTAGACTTGATAAACCACATTTCAACACAAGGAAAGTCGTTCCAACGCCCAAGTCACCGCCAAACGCCACCTAGGTGCACCTCCATGTGCATTCCAACTAATCGGACTGTACCCTATGCCTTTTACACCATTTTCTCAAGGGAAATCTCAATAAATGCCTCACACCTTAGCCGTCAAAACTCAGTTCTGGCATTGGACGAATTGACTCAAACAACCCCTTCTTTTCCTTCATTCATCCAATTGTAACGCACATATGCCATACCATCGGTTTCCCTCAAGCCCAAGACGTGCCATACTCGCCTTATCTTGCCTTGGTTAAGCTTGCAACCGGAGTTAAGGTCATTAATCAACTTACAAGTGATTAGTCATCTCTAAACCATGTTTCAAGATTAATTTCCTTTTTAATTCTTTCCCACAGTTTTTATATGGATGTCAATACTTTTTTATAGTTGTTTCCCATAATTCTTAGAGCGGAATGGAAGATTACACTTGATCCACCACATTTCAATATAAGGAAAGTCACTCCAATGCCAAAGTCACCGTCGATCGCCACCTAGGCACACCTCTATGGGCACGGCAACTAATCGGACTCTAGCCTATGCTGTTTATGCCATGTCCTCAAGGGAAATATCATCAAATACATCCCACCTTAACTGTTGTAACACAGTTCCAGCACAGGACGAATTCAAACGAAGAAACCCGTCTTTTCTTTCATTCTTCCAATTTTAGCCCACATATGCCATACCATTGGTTTCCCTCAAGCCCAAGATGTGCCATACGCCCCTAATCTAGACTTGGTGATGCTTGTGACTGGAGTTAAGGGCATTATTCAACTACAAGTGATTATTCATGTTTAAACCATCCTCTGAACTTAATTTCCTTTTTAATTCTTTCTCTCCCTTTTCGTATGGGCCTTATTCCTCTTATTGTTTTCTTTGCCATCATTCTTGGAGTGAATTAGAAGATTAGACCTGATACACCACATTTCAATACAAGGAAAGTCATTCCAACACCAGAGTCACCGCCAATCGCCACCTAGGTGCACCTCTTTGTGCATTGCGACGAATCGGACTATAGCCTATGCCGTTTACACCAATTTCTAGAGGGAAATCTCGTCAAATGCATCCCACCTTAACCGTCTAGCTCAATTCTCTAGCATTGGATGAACTGACACGAAGAAACCTGTCTTTTATATCGTTCTTCCAATTGTAGCCTTAGATGTGTGCCATACGCTCCTTATTTGGCCTTGCTGAAACTTGGAACCGGTGCTAAGGGCAGTAATGAACTTACAAGCGATTACTCATGTCCAAACCATGTTTTAGGCTGGATTTCCCTTTTAGTTCTTTCTCACCATTTTAATATGGACATTAATACTTTTATTGTTGTTTCCCATCATTCTTAGAGTGAAATAGAAGATTAGACTTGATAAACCACATTTCAACACAAGGAAAGTCGTTCCAACGCCCAAGTCACCGCCAAACGCCACCTAGGTGCACCTCCATGTGCATTCCAACTAATCGGACTGTACCCTATGCCGTTTACACCATTTTCTCAATGGACATCTCAGTAAATGCATCACACCTTAGCCGTCGAAACTCAGTTCTGGCATTGGACGAATTGACTCAAACAACCCCTTCTTTTCCTTCATTCATCCAATTGTAACGCACAGATGCCATACCATCGGTTTCCCTCAAGCCCAAGACGCGCCATACTCCCCTTATCTTGCCTTGGTTAAGCTTGTAACCGGAGTTAAGGTCATTAATCAACTTACAAGTGATTAGTCATCTCTAAACCATGTTTCAAGATTAATTTCCTTTTTAATTGTTTCCCACCGTTTTTATATGGATGTTAATACTTTTTTATAGTTGTTTCCCATCATTCTTAGAGCAGAATAGAAGATTACACTTGATCCACCACATTTCAATATAAGGCAAGTCACTCCAATGCCAAAGTCACCGTCGATCGCCCCCTAGGCGCACCTCTATGTGCACCGCAACTAATCAGACTCTAGCCTATGCTGTTTACGCAATGTCCTCAAGGGAAATATCATCAAATACATCCCACCTTAACTGTTGCAACTCAGTCCCAGCACAGGACGAATTCAAACGAAGAAACCTGTCTTTTCTTTCATTCTTCCAATTGTAGCCCACATATGCCATACCATTGGTTTCCCTCAAGCCCAAGATGTGCCATACGCCCCTAATCTAGATTTGGGGATGCTTGTGACTGGAGTTTAGGGCATTATTGAACTACAAGTGATTATTCATCTTTAAACCATGCTTTGAACTTAATTTCCTTTTTAATTCTTTCTCTCCCTTTTCGTATGGGCCTTATTCCTCTTATTGTTTTCTTTGCCATCATTCTTGGAGTGAATTAGAAGATTAGACTTGATAAACCACATTTCAACACACGGAAAGTCGTTCCAACGCCCAAGTCACCGCCAAACGCCACCTAGGTGCACCTCTAAGCGCATTGCAACGAATCGGACTATAGCCTATGCCGTTTACACTGATTTCTAGAGGGAAATCTCGTCAAATGCATCCCTCCTTAACCTCTAGCTCAATTCTCTAGCATTGGAGGAACTGACATGATGAAATCTGTCTTTTATATCATTCTTCCAATTGTAGCCTTAGATTTGGGCCATACGCACCTTATTTGGCCTTGGTGAAACTTGGAACCGGTGCTAAGGGCATTAATCAACTTACAAGCGATTACTCATGTTCAAACCATGTTTTAGGCTGGATTTCCCTTTTAGTTGTTTCTCACCATTTTAATATGGACATTAATACTTTTATTGTTGTTTCCCATCATTCTTAGAGTGAAATAGAAGATTAGACTTGATAAACCACATTTCAACACAAGGAAAGTCGTTCCAACGCCCAAGTCACCGCCAAACGCCACCTAGGTGCACCTCCATGTGCATTCCAACTAATCGGACTGTACCCTATGCCGTTTACACCATTTTCTCAAGGGAAATCTCAGTAACTGCCTCACACGTTAGCCGTCGAAACTCAGTTCTGGCATTGGACAAATTGACTCAAACAACCCCTTCTTTTCCTTCATTCATCCAATTGTAACGCACAGATGCCATACCATCGGTTTCCCTCAAGCCCCAGACGTGCCATACTCGCCTTATCTTGCCTTGGTTAAGCTTGTAACTGGAGTTAAGGTCATTAATCAACTTACAAGTGATTAGTCATCTCTAAACCATGTTTCAAGATTAATTTCCTTTTTAATTCTTTCTCACAGTTTTTATATGGATGTTAATACTTTTTAATAGTTGTTTCCTATCATTCTTAGAGCGGAATAGAAGATTACACTTGATCCACCACATTTCAATATAAGGAAAGTCACTCCAATGCCAAAGTCACCGTTGATCGCCACCAAGGCGCACCTCAATGTGCACGGCAACTAATCGGACTCTAGCCTATGCTGTTTACGCCATGTCCTCAAGGGAAATATCATCAAATACATCCCACCTTAACTGTTGTAACTCAGTTCCAGCACAGGACGAATTCAAACGAGGAAACCCGTCTTTTCTTTCATTCTTCCAATTGTAGCCCACATATGCCATACCATTGGTTTCCCTCAAGCCCAAGATGTGCCATACGCCCCTAATCTAGACTTGGTGATGCTTGTGACTGGAGTTAAGGGCATTATTCAACTTCAAGTGATTATTCATCTTTAAACCAGAGTCACCGCCAATCGCCACCTAGGTGCACCTCTTTGTGCATTGCGACGAATCGGACTATAGCCTATGCCGTTTACACCAATTTCTAGAGGGAAATCTCGTCAAATGCATCTCACCTTAACCGTCTAGCTCAATTCCCTAGCATTGGACGAACTGACACGAAGAAACCTGTCTTTTATATCGTTCTTCCAATTGTAGCCTTAGATGTGTGCCATACGCTCCTTATTTGGCCTTGGTGAAACTTGGAACCGGTGCTAAGGGCATTAATCAACTTAGAAGCGATTACTCATGTCCAAACCATGTTTCAGGCTGGATTTCCCTTTTAGTTCTTTCTCACCATTTAAATATGGACATTAATACTTTTATTGTTGTTTCCCATCATTCTTAGAGTGAAATAGAAGATTAGACTTGATAAACCATATTTCAACACAAGGAAAGTCGTTCCAACGCCCAAGTCACCGCCAAACGCCACCTAGGTGCACCTCCATGTGCATTCCAACTAATCGGACTGTAACCAATGCCGTTTACACCATTTTCTCAAGGGAAATCTCAGTAAATGCATCACTCCTTAGCCGTCGAAACTCAGTTCTGGCATTGGACGAATTGAATCAAACAACCCCTTCTTGTCCTTCATTCATCCAATTGTAATCCACAGATGCCATACCATCGGTTTCCCTCAAGCCTAGGACGCACCATACTCCCCTTATCTGGCCTTGGTTAAGCTTGTAACCGGAGTTAAGGTCATTAATCAACTTACAAGTGATTAGTCATCTCTAAACCATGTTTCAAGATTAATTTCCTTTTTAATTCTTTCTCACCGTTTTTATATGGATGTTAATACTTTTTAATAGTTGTTTCCTATCATTCTTAGAGCGGAATAGAAGATTACACTTGATCCACCACATTTCAATATAAGGAAAGTCACTCCAATGCCAAAGTCACCGTCGATCGCCACCTAGGCGCACCTCAATGTGCACGGCAACTAATCGGACTCTAGCCTATGCTGTTTACGCCATGTCCTCAAGGGAAATATCATCAAATACATCCCACCTTAACTGTTGTAACTCAGTTCTAGCACAGGATGAATTCAAACAAAGAAACCCGTGTTTTCTTTCATTTTTCCAATTGTAGCCCACACATGCCGTACCATTGGTTTCCCTCACGCCCAAGATGTGCCATACGCCCCTAATCTAGATTTGGTGATGCTTGTGACTGGAGTTAAGGGCATTATTCAACTACCAGTGATTATTCATCTTTAAACCATCCTCTGAGCTTAATTTCCTTTTTAATTCTTTCTCTCCCTTTTCGTATGGGCCTTATTCCTCTTATTGTTTTCTTTGCCATCATTCTTGGAGTGAATTAGAAGATTAGACCTGATCCACCACATTTCAATACAAGGAATGTCATTCCAATGCCAGAGTCACCGCCAATCGCCACCTAGGTGCACCTCCTTGTGCATTGCAACGAATCGGACTATAGCCCATGCCGTTTACACCAATTTCTCAAGCGAAATCTCGTCAAACGCATCCGACCTTAACCGTCAAGCTCGATTCTCTAGGATTGCACGAACTGACATGAAGAAACTTGTCTTTTATATCGTTCTTCCAATTGTAGCCTTAGATGTGTGCCATACGCGCCTTATTTGGCCTTGGTGAAACTTGGAACCGTTGCTAAGGGCATTAATCAACTTACAAGCGATTACTCATGTCCAAACCATGTTTCAGGCTGGATTTCCCTTTTAGTTCTTTCTCACCAATTTAATATGGACATTAATACTTTTATTGTTGTTTCCCATCATTCTGAGAGTGAAATAGAAGATTAGACTTGATAAACCACATTTCAACACAAGGAAAGTCGTTCCAACGCCCAAGTCACTGCCAAACGCCACCTAGGTGCATCTCCATGTGTAGGGGTGTTCATATGGGCCGGGTTTTACCCGGCCCAGTCCGGAACCCGGATAACCGGATATCCGGTTACGGGTTCCGGCCCAGATTAAATCCGGACTGAAATCCGTATTCTGAAAAACCGGGTATATGCGGTCCGGATCCGGTTTTAAATGCGGTTTATTTTTTAAGACACCGGGTACCGGTTTTGTACAAAATGAAAAGTGAAACCTACCCATCTCCCAGCCGACCCATTCTCATTTCCGTGTACCTCTCTCTCTCTCTCTCTCTCTCTCTCTCTCTCTCTCTCTCAATCCGAAGAAACCCTAGCCTCCCTCTCTCACTGCCGATCGAAGACAAGAATCAAGATGGCCTCCCTTTCCTCCCTCAGTGCCGATCGAAGAAAAGAAAAAGGTAAGATACTCTTTGAACCAGAAAAAAAACGATCTCCGATGTAGTAGATGCTAATCACTCCAGCGTTTTTTTTTTTTCTTTTTCCAGATTTGCAGAGGGTCCCAAACTACTAGATGCTGGTGGCTATCGGGGAGATCTAACAAAGGGGGAAATCCTTCGATTTCTGTTTGGGGATGCACAAATGTTGGGTGCGCTGTCTAGGTTTTCTTCATCGGTGGGTATGTTTTTTTTTCTCTGTTTTTTTGTTCTCTCTTTGGTGACTTTGAGTGGGTATGTGATGATTTGGGCATGCAGTGGATTTTCTGGGTTATATTTGATCTGTATGCTATATTTGCCAAGGATCTGTGTCTGTAACTGCATATGTTTGGGAATCTTTCTGTTATATTGATGAATGAAAATAGGTTGCAGGTGTGAAACTCTTGGACGAGAAGTAGTTTTTTTTTTTTTTAAATAGTTTTTGAGCCTTTTTCTTTTGATTATTCTGTTCCTAGTAATACAGCTTTTTGTTTGGTAGATAAAGATTCCTACTTGTTCTTGATGAAATGCCTGAACCCAAGGCCTTGAATAAAAGTATAAAATACCGTTGATATTAAACTAAGCGTTTGGGTGTGAAAAAGAAGGTAATTTAATTAGTATCGTATATAGTCGCCTTAATTAATTAAGAACTTGTCAACTTGCTGTACTTTTCAATCCCTAATATGAAGGGCTTAGACTTTTTGTTGCTTGCAAGATATATATTTGTCACAATTATAATGCACATAATATGGAAGGTGAAAGTATGCGAGTTGTCTTTGAGAGATGGTTTGTCTGTTATAGAGTTGATTTCGTATTTGCTGGCCACGTTCATGCCTATGAAAGTTCAGTAAAAAATTTCTTTTATGTCCTTTTCTAGAGCCCTATGAAGTCTCTTTTGCATATGCATGCCTTTTGGTCACAAGTGTGTGGTATTGTAGGACTGCTGATCAGTAGAAAAACTCAAGTATAATTAGGTCTCTAAAAAAGGGAAAAAAAAATCTTGGATTCATCCTTATCCATGGTTCAGAGTTGAGTAAATTTGCTTTGATAATGAATGTGGAGCATTGGATGTTTAAATTTGCTATTGAATGTGGAGCATTGGATGTTAAGGAATTGAGTGTTTTGAATTTTTCTTATTTCAAAACTGGTGGGGTATGTGATCTCTTATTAAAGAACAAAACCAAATAATCTTGCATAAAAGTCCAGTCATCTGTTTTGAGTGTTTTGGCTTTTTCTTATGATTTTGCTGTTGTGATGAAAGTTAAATGTTGCTTGTTCTTGATTAGTGGGTTATTTTTCTTCGTTTCTAGGTTGAACCTCAAGTAAAAGTATTTTATGAGAGTTGTGCTTGCCCTTGCAAATTTCTTATTTGGAAAGCCTTGATATATCTACAAATTTCTTTTGTTTTTTCTTCTCTATTGTTCAAGTTATTATTTTTCTTGTCCATTGTTTCAGCTATAAGACCAACTCATGGGGGAGGAATACTAGGCAAATCAATTAAGGCCAAAAGACAGATCACTCGAAATTGCTACTTGCTGCTACTTGAAGTTGCTACTTGCTGCTACTTGAAGTTGCTACTTGTTGGAATTATTTTTTAATTCAAATCTTGTAGTTTTGTATTTTGTATTGTAATATAATGTGTAAATAACAAAATAATGTAATATGTAATGGATTGCATACATTTTAGTTTTTCATTTTTATATATTTTTAATATTTTGGAAATGTTAGTATTATGCTTTTTAATGAATTAGAAAAACCTTTTATATAATATAATCTTTTATACAAAAGTATGATTTTCCACACTTTTGTTAATTTTTCAAATAAATATAAGAGAATTATGCTTTTCAACATTTTCATATAAATATAGGTTTTTATTTTAAAAAAATCTGCTTCTAAAACAGACTTAAAAAAAAAAAAAAACCGGGTAAAACCCGGTACCCGGATTTCCGGGTTATTAAAACCCGGATTAAACCGGGTTTCGGCCCGTGGTCATAACCGGGTATATCCGGGTCGGAACCCGGTCCGGATTTAGAACCCGGGTTCCGGGCCGGGTATACCCGGATACCCGGTCCGGTACCCGGTTGAACACCCCTACCCATGTGCATTCCAACTAATCGGATAGTACCCTGTGCCGTTTACACCATTTTCTCAAGGGAAATCTCAGTAAATGCATCACACCTTAGCCGTCGAAACTCAGTTCTGGCATTGGACGAATTGACTCAAACAACCCCTTCTTTTCCTTCATTCATCCAATTGTAACGCACAGATGCCATACCATCAGTTTCCCTCAAGCCCAAGACGCGCCATACTCCCCTTATCTTGCCTTGGTTAAGCTTGTAACCGGAGTTAAGGTCATTAATCAACTTACAAGTGATTAGTCATCTCTAAACCATGTTTCAAGATTAATTTTCTTTTTAATTCTTTCCCAGCGTTTTTATATGGATGTTAATACTTTTTTATAGTTGTTTCCCATCATTCTTAGAGCGGAATAGAAGATTACACTTGATCCACCACATTTCAATATAAGGAAAGTCACTCCAATGCCAAAGTCACCGTCAATCGCCACCTAGGCGCACCTCTATGTGCACCGCAACTAATCAGACTCTAGCCTATGCTGTTTACGCCATCTCCTCAAGGGAAATATCATCGAATACATTCCACCTTAACTGTTGTAAGTCAGTCCCAGCACAGGACAAATTCAAACGAAGAAACCTGTCTTTTCTTTCATTCTTCCAATTGTAGCCCACATATGCCATACCATTGGTTTTCCTCAAGCCCAAGATGTGCCATACGCCCCAAATCTAGATGTGGTGATGCTTGTGACTGGAGTTAAGGGCATTATTCAACTACAAGTGATTATTCATCTTTAAACCATCCTCTGAACTTAATTTCCTTTGTAATTCTTTCTCTCCCTTTTCATATGGGCCTTATTCCTCTTATTGGTTTCTTTGCCATCATTCTTGGAGTGAATTAGAAGATTAGACCTGATCCACCACAATTAAATACAAGGAATGTCATTCCAATGCCAGAGTCACCGCCAATCGCCACCTAGGTGCACCTCTTTGTGCTTTGAAACGAATCGGACTATAGCCTATGCCGTTAACACCAATTTCTCGAGGAAAATCTCGTCAAATGCATCCGACCTTAACCGTCTAGCTCAATTCTCTAGCATTGGACGAACTGACACGAAGAAACTTGTCTTTTATATCGTTCTTCCAATTGTAGCCTTAGATGTGTGCCATGCGCGCCTTATTTGGCCTTGGTGAAACTTGGAACCGGTGCTAAGGGCATTAATCAACTTACAAGCGATTACTCATGTCCAAACCATGTTTTAGGCTGGATTTCCCTTTTAGTTCTTTCATACCATTTTAATATGGACATTAATACTTTTATTGTTGTTTCCCACCATTCTTAGAGTGAAATAGAAGATTAGACTTGATAAACCACATTTCAACACAAGGAAAGTCATTCCAACGCCAGAGTCACCGCCAATCTCGCCACCTAGGTGCACCTCTTTGTGCAATGCAACGAATCGGACTATAGCCTATGCCGTTTACACCAATTTCTAGAGGGAAATCTCGTCAAATGCATCCCACCTTAACCGTCTAGCTCAATTCTCTAGCATTGGACGAACTGACACGAAGAAACCTGTCTTTTATATCGTTCTTCCAATTGTAGCCTTAGATGTGTGCCGTACGCTCCTTATTTGGCCCTGGTGAAACTTGGAACCGTTGCTAAGGGCATTAATCAACTTATAAGCGATTACTCATGTCCAAACCATGTTTCAAGCTGGATTTCCCTTTTAGTTCTTTCTGACCATTTTAATATGGACATTAATACTTTTATTTTTGTTTCCCATCATTCTTAGAGTGAAATAGAAGATTAGACCTGATAAACCATATTTCAACACAAGGTAAGTCGTTCCAACGCCCAAGTCACCTCCAAACGCCACCTAGGTGCACCTCCATGTGCATTCCAACTAATCGAACTGTACCCTATGCCGTTTACACCATTTTCTCAAGGGAAATCTTAGTAAATGCATCACACCTTAGCCGTCGAAACTCAGTTCTGGCATTGGACGAATTGACTCAAACAACCCCTTCTTTTCCTTCCTTCATCCAATTGTAACGCACAGATGCCATACCATCAGTTTCCCTCAAGCCCAAGACGCGCCATACTCCCCTTATCTTGCCTTGGTTAAGCTTGTAACCGGAGTTAAGGTCATTAATCAACTTACAAGTGATTAGTCATCTCTAAACCATGTTTCAAGATTAATTTTCTTTTTAATTCTTTCCCAGCGTTTTTATATGGATGTTAATACTTTTTTATAGTTGTTTCCCATCATTCTTAGAGCGGAATAGAAGATTACACTTGATCCACCACATTTCAATATAAGGAAAGTCACTCCAATGCCAAAGTCACCGTCAATCGCCACCTAGGCGCACCTCTATGTGCACCGCAACTAATCAGACTCTAGCCTATGCTGTTTACGCCATCTCCTCAAGGGAAATATCATCGAATACATTCCACCTTAACTGTTGTAAGTCAGTCCCAGCACAGGACAAATTCAAACGAAGAAACCTGTCTTTTCTTTCATTCTTCCAATTGTAGCCCACATATGCCATACCATTGGTTTTCCTCAAGCCCAAGATGTGCCATACGCCCCAAATCTAGATGTGGTGATGCTTGTGACTGGAGTTAAGGGCATTATTCAACTACAAGTGATTATTCATCTTTAAACCATCCTCTGAACTTAATTTCCTTTGTAATTCTTTCTCTCCCTTTTCATATGGGCCTTATTCCTCTTATTGGTTTCTTTGCCATCATTCTTGGAGTGAATTAGAAGATTAGACCTGATCCACCACAATTAAATACAAGGAATGTCATTCCAATGCCAGAGTCACCGCCAATCGCCACCTAGGTGCACCTCTTTGTGCTTTGAAACGAATCGGACTATAGCCTATGCCGTTAACACCAATTTCTCGAGGAAAATCTCGTCAAATGCATCCGACCTTAACCGTCTAGCTCAATTCTCTAGCATTGGACGAACTGACACGAAGAAACTTGTCTTTTATATCGTTCTTCCAATTGTAGCCTTAGATGTGTGCCATGCGCGCCTTATTTGGCCTTGGTGAAACTTGGAACCGGTGCTAAGGGCATTAATCAACTTACAAGCGATTACTCATGTCCAAACCATGTTTTAGGCTGGATTTCCCTTTTAGTTCTTTCATACCATTTTAATATGGACATTAATACTTTTATTGTTGTTTCCCACCATTCTTAGAGTGAAATAGAAGATTAGACTTGATAAACCACATTTCAACACAAGGAAAGTCATTCCAACGCCAGAGTCACCGCCAATCTCGCCACCTAGGTGCACCTCTTTGTGCAATGCAACGAATCGGACTATAGCCTATGCCGTTTACACCAATTTCTAGAGGGAAATCTCGTCAAATGCATCCCACCTTAACCGTCTAGCTCAATTCTCTAGCATTGGACGAACTGACACGAAGAAACCTGTCTTTTATATCGTTCTTCCAATTGTAGCCTTAGATGTGTGCCGTACGCTCCTTATTTGGCCCTGGTGAAACTTGGAACCGTTGCTAAGGGCATTAATCAACTTATAAGCGATTACTCATGTCCAAACCATGTTTCAAGCTGGATTTCCCTTTTAGTTCTTTCTGACCATTTTAATATGGACATTAATACTTTTATTTTTGTTTCCCATCATTCTTAGAGTGAAATAGAAGATTAGACCTGATAAACCATATTTCAACACAAGGTAAGTCGTTCCAACGCCCAAGTCACCTCCAAACGCCACCTAGGTGCACCTCCATGTGCATTCCAACTAATCGAACTGTACCCTATGCCGTTTACACCATTTTCTCAAGGGAAATCTTAGTAAATGCATCACACCTTAGCCGTCGAAACTCAGTTCTGGCATTGGACGAATTGACTCAAACAACCCCTTCTTTTCCTTCATTCATCCAATTGTAACGCACAGATGCCATACCATCGGTTTCCCTCAAGCCCAAGACGCGCCATACTCCCCTTATCTTGCCTTGGTTAAGCTTGTAACCGGAGTTAAGGTCATTAATCAACTTACAAGTGATTAGTCATCTCTAAACCATGTTTCAAGATTAATTTCCTTTCTAATTCTTTCTCACCGTTTTTATATGGATGTTAATACTTTTTTATTGTTGTTTCCCATCATTCTTAGAGCGGAATAGAAGATTACACTTGATCCACCACATTTCAATATAAGTGACTCAGTCAAAAATGAGTAGCACTAATGCTATCCCAAGTGCAGGAGGATGTCGTGTAATAATTAAGAATAAATTCCTAGATCGTCTCCTCAGGGAAAAGTTGCTTAAAATTAAACTTGTTAAAAAAATGTGAAAAACTTCACAAAGAGAAAATAATATGATGGTATATGCAATGGATGAAATAGGGTACTAGTCATGGACTAGATTCATGTCTTTTGAATTTTGTTGGATTGGAATGTAAAGGACTTATAAATTAAACTCAGAAATTAATAAAACTAAATTAAGCATTAAACTAAATTAGAAAGTAATCGACAAAACATAAACGGAAAATTTAAAATGCCCAAAACTAAGATTCTAGAATTCATCTTTGTAATTAAATTACGAATTCTCAAAATAACATATAACAGTTGTAATTACTATTAAATGAAAACTTAAAGAAGTAACAAAAATAAATAACACAAAAACTTAAAAGTATTCTATAAACTTTAAACTAAAGTTAAATAAAATAGGGAACGAAAAATCTAAACGAAAACGTCCTTTCACAATTTGATTGAAATTCGAAACGAAAAGGAACAATTTCTTACGTATCACTCTTGAAAATTAATCTCTAAACTTTTAATAAAAACTCTATAACAATTCCTCTACTCTTCACGTATGATATTCAGAAAAATCAAAAACAAAAACAAAAGCTTAAAATCAAATCTTTCCTGCAATAAATTAAAGTAACACAATTAATTTAGAACTTCTAAAACAATTCCTTTTATTGTATGAAACAAACTAGTAACTTAATGGAAATTAAAGTATTAAACTTAATGAAATACAATTCTAGAACAAATATTAATACACTTAATAAAAACTCTAAAACAACAAAGCATTGCAACAAAAAAAACTGCTGAACAAAAACTAAAGATTTCAGCTTTCTCTCCCTACTTGTCTCTTCCCCCACTTCCCTCTCAAATTGTGTCTCTCTTTTTTAACTCGTCAACCGGTCTCAATTTATAGCAAAAAAATTCAAGAGCCGAAACATCCACTTGGCTGAAAATTCTGCACCTATCCCTTTCACTCTTTCAATCTCGGTGCACACTCCTTCAAGCTCTACCATCAACCCAAATTATTCTTTTCTTTAATGACCAGCCGACCTCCTCTCCTGAATGAAAAAGCCAAGGAAAGCAAGTAGCTCACGGCACCCCAAAGACCTACCAGCCCTCTCTACTCTCAAACGAAAAAGAAAATAGCTCCCCTCCAATTCTGCTGCTGCCTACCCCCTAAACGAAAAGTAATAAAAATAAAACAGCCTTTAGTCAAACGGAAAGGAAAGAAAAATGAAACTCTCCTTCGACTTGGATGAAACACACTTCAGCTAATTCCAATTCCAGCCCCACATCAATTGCTTTCCGTAAATGTTGACTCTTCTTCTTGCTTATTTTCCTTCATTCCGTGTATGTCTTTTGCTTTTTATTTCTTTTACTTTCCGAATTCTTCCAGCTTTTCGGTTATTTTCCTTCATTTCGGCTGCTGTATTTCTTAGTTGAAAATTCTGTACTCCTCTCTCCAATTCTCTCAATCCGTATCTCTTCTCCATTTCTTCAACCAACCTACACGTCTCTTTTACTCTTCACCCACCAGCTCCACCAACTTTACTTTCATTGAATCTACTTTCTCTTCTTTCTTCAGCTCATCACCAACTTTGCTTTCTCTTTAATCATGCACCGGCTCTCTATCACTTCTTCCCCTCATTTTTAATTTTTTATTCAATCATGCACCGCCCAAATAGAGAAAATTCAAAAGCTTATATATATTTCCCGCATAAGCTCAACAATTCTTTTCAACAGCCACCTGTTTTGATTCCGTAAAAATGCTTCTGTTTGTGTGTTCCACTAATGTTGGTCCCGCGTGTATCTATAAACAACCACTGAAAAGTCATCTCCCATGTGAATTTTATTCAAGCTGAAAATAAGTAGATAAAAATAACACTCAAACATAAATAAAAAAAATAGATTATCACAAATATGTTATATATGTGAGGAAATATTGCCCAATTACATCATAGTTATAAAATTAAGCATAAACATGATATCAATCAATTAAAAATTCGCAACTCGTATTTATGCTTATTAACTATTTTTCCATCTAAAACCAATAATAATGTCATGAAGAATTTAAAATACATTGGTTTTAAATAGCTAAAACATGTAATATTTCAGCTCAATCACACCCCCCAACTAGCATTTTGCTAATCCTTGAGCAAAATAGTGAAAATTAATTGAGATGAATATTGCATAAAGCTCGAAATTCAAACAAAAACAATCAAACATAATTCTGAATTCTCACAAAATAATTGATTCGTGACTACTCAACACCATGAGTTGTATCCACAAGGAAAGTCTCAGTAATTGTTCACATAGAATTGGGGCAAATGTCTTAGAACTCAGATATGTGTGTGTGGCTAAACCTCTGTATGTTCCTCACTAATAAACATGATTTATCATAGGATTTTTCAACCTTAAGATTAATCATTATTGATTCTAACTACCTCAAAGCCTAAGGGACTAGCAGTTTTCACGCCAACTCTGTTTAAAGGTTGATCATTCAACCCCCAAAGTTTTGGGTAACTGTTTCTAGCCCTTTATTTAGGAAAACTTACACGATTTTTTTTTCGTTTTCTTTTCTTTTCGTTTTTTTTTTTTTTTTTTTTTTTTTTTTATTTTATAAGGCTCGGTAGTCCTGCAGTTTACTTCTCCTGTTTTAAATCAATGAACATTAATGAGAAACACTACAAGTGTAAGCATGTGCAAAATGTTCTTTCAAAACTTGCCCTTCATTCTATATAAATTATACTAATTCTCATTTTTGTAAATATCGCATCCCGGTGTTTCAAGTCACTCCTCAACAAAATATGAGGCATCATAAGTCATGTTCTATGCTTAAGGTTGAAAATAAATCTTCACAAAATAATTCCGCTCAATTATTCCACCAAGATACACAAATCTCACAAAAATGCCAGAAGTGTGTGTTAATCGTTTATGCACTTCACAAATTTTTTTTTTTTAAACACATTTTTAACAGAAAACCCTCCCCCCAACTAAATGTGACATTGTCCTCAATGTTCAGCAATGAATATTCGATAATGTATGTTATACAAACATGAATTTGAACAAGATAAACACTGTAGAGCATATATTGAGACGAAAATAATTAAATAGAGAGGAAAAAAAATTCACCTGAGATATTTAAGCGTACACAAGGAGTAGATTTCTGTCAACATGAAAAACACAAAAAGCAAAAGAAAGAAAAACAAAACAAACAGATACTCCAGAGTAGTAGACTCAAAACAAAATAAACAAAATGCAAAAGAAATTTTGTTTTTTTTTTTTTTTTTTTTTTTTACATAAACTTGAGGTTTTTAGCCTCCTGTTTGAGACGCTCATGCTCTTCATACAACATCAGGTCATCCTTAGCCATGGGAGCTGGCAAGCGGAATGAAGAATCTAAAAGAGACTTCAACTGTTTATTCTTCTGCCATTCGATTCCTTCCCTTATGTGAGACTCTTGAGAAATTCGTTGAAGTACAACGATTTGTTCTTTAAGCCTTTCAACCTCTTGGTTTTTGGCTTGTACCCACTAGGAAAAAGCAACAATGGAGGATGAGTAGCGAGTCTCAAGACTCACCAGGTCGTAGATGGCATCGGAGTCTGACCTATTAGCCATACTATTATTTTCTAGTTGCAACATGGCACTAATGGTAGCTGCAGAAAGGACAGGAGGTTGAGATGCAGAGGAATGAGCCATTGACAGAAGAATAGAAGGCTTAAAAACGAGAATGTTGAAAGAATGCAGATGAGTTTATAGAGATGAGAAGAAAACTTGATGCGGATTTGATGAAGTTCAGGACTGATTTTATAGAGATAGCACAAAGAACCAGACGAGCTATCATCCAAGTCAAAAAGCAATGTGATTTCGGTGAAATGGCATTTCTTAGAAACTCGGAGCCTTCAATCACGTTTTTCAACAACATCAGGTGATTTTTTCAAATCTCCAGCCACTCTTGTCAGGTCACGGACGGATCCAACTATTTTTTTAACTTTCAAATCTCCAGCCACTTGTCAGATCACGGACAGATCCAATTATTTTTTTCAACTATCTACAGTGTCTACTAACGCACCGTTTTCTTCAGTCCACTCCCCCCAACTAGTGAGAGACATAATCCTCAATGAATTGAATGAAAGAAAACAAAGTGCACAGAACTAAGCAAGCAAAGCAAACAATCAACATGAAATATAAAATCAAAGCAAACGAACAAAACAAAGCAAGTAAAGAAAATTGTAAAGAAGGAGAAGCAAATCAAAACACTTCCCTGGGATTTACAATGTACAGCCCACTCCATCGGGATTTGCAAAATTTTTGAAACTGTTTTCTTTGCTCGGAGAGAAACCGACGTTTATTTTGGGTGGACCATTCAGAAGGTATTCGCTCAGTCTCTTGAAATGGTAAAGAAGAATCTGCAAAATAATCAAAAAATTCAAAATCATCTTCATTATCAGAGAAAGGAGAATTTGAGCAAATAAACTTTGTTGGTGTCAAACTCTCCACAGCATTCAAACCACTTGTGTCATCCAAATGTGCTGGCATCTTGCAAGCGTTGAAAACGTTCAACTCAAGTGCCATGTTCCCAAAGGTAAGTTTCGCAACTCCACTTCTGCAATTGATCAAAGCATTTGATGTAGCTAGAAATGGTCTTCCTAGGATGACAGGAGCTTGGTAAATAGTGGAGACTGGCTGCTGTATGTTAAGAACCACAAAATCTACTGGATAGTAGAATTTGTTCACCTGGACCAACACGTCTTCTACAATACCCCTCGGTATCTTAACTGATCTGTCAGCCAGCTATAGCATGATGGAGGTCTTTTTCAGCTCACCCAATCCCTGATGATAGGGTACCACAGGTTGGTATCCCTTACTAGTTTCAGCATTTGCACTCACAGGCTTCTTCTGTTCTGGTCTCGCTACCTCTGGTTCTTTTTCAGCTTCATCCGTCTCTGCTGTATTTTTAGGCATAGGAGCAATTACCTCTGTGTCTATGGTCATCTCAGGTCGGGAAACTTCCTTCCCACTTCTCAAGGTAAGAACAGCTTTCGTTGTTTCAACAACGTCTCCTGAGACATTATGCACTTGATGTTGTTGTTGTCTGTATACTTGAGGATTAGGTTGAGGCTGTGCAGGAAATTTCCCTTTCTCTAGGGTGCTCAAGGTTGTGCTCATTTTATTAACAGTGCCAGGCAACTCATTTATGGCCTGAGTATTTTGATTATTTGTGGTGGCCTGAATGAATTGCTGAAGTGTATTGGCCATCTGTGCCATACTGTCTTCTAGAGTCTTCTTGGCAGATGATGAAGACTGAGGACTTTGTGCAGCTACATGAGGCTGAAATCCAGGATGAGCTACATAAGGATAGCTCTGAGGATTCTGATATGGCGGATATTGGTGCAGAGGAGCACCCTGATTAAATGGCTGCTGCTGAGGTGGTGGGGACCAACCAGGCTGATCATTTCTCCATGAGAAATTTGGGTGATTTCTCCACCCCGGATTATATGTGTTGGAGAAGGGCTGATTCTGTGCTTGATTGACCCAGCTAGTTGATTGTATTGGCTCAGACCAACCTTCTTGAAATACTGGCATGACATGATACATCAATCTAATAGAGATGAGTGGTTGATGCAGATGAGATGAGTAACCAGAGATAATATGAAAATAAAATAAAATAAAATAACAAGTTTAAATTTAAGTTAGACAACTTATCCCCGGCAACGGCGCCAAAAACTTGACTCACTCAAAAATGAGTAGCACTAATGCTATCCCAAGTGTAGGAGGATGTCGTGTAATAATTAGGAATAAATTCCTAGATCGTCTCCTCAGGGAAAAGTTGCTTAAAATTAAACTTGTTAAAAAAATGTGAAAAACTTCACAAAGAGAAAATAATATGATGGTATATGCAATGGATGAAATAGGGTACTAGTCATGGACTAGATTCATGTCTTTTGAATTTTGTTGGATTGGAATGTAAAGGACTTATAAATTAAACTCATAAATTAATAAAACTAAATTAAGCATTAAACTAAATTAGAAAGTAATCGACAAAACATAAACGGAAAATTTAAAATGCCCAAAACTAAGATTCTAGAATTCATCTTTGTAATTAAATTACGAATTCTCAAAATAACATATAACAGTTGTAATTACTATTAAATGAAAACTTAAAGAAGTAAGAAAAATAAATAACACAAAAACTTAAAAGTATTCTATAAACTTTAAACTGAAGTTAAATAAAATAGGGAGCGAAAAATCTAAACGAAAACGTCCTTTCACGATTTGATTGAAATTCGAAACGAAAAGGAACAATTTCTTACGTATCACTCTTGAAAATTAATCTCTAAACTTTTAATAAAAACTCTATAACAATTCCTCTACTCTTCACGTATGATATTCAGAAAAATCAAAAACAAAAACAAAAGCTTAAAATCAAATCTTTCTTGCAATAAATTAAAGTAACACAATTAATTTAGAACTTCTAAAACAATTCCTTTTATTGTATGAAACAAACTAGTAACTTAATGGAAATTAAAGTATTAAACTTAATGAAATACAATTCTAGAACAAATATTAATACACTTAATAAAAACTCTAAAACAACAAAGCATTGCAACAAAAAAAACTGCCGAACAAAAACTAAAGATTTCAGCTTTCTCTCCCTACTTGTCTCTTCCCCGACTTCCCTCTCAAATTGTGTCTCTCTTTTTTAACTCCTCAACCGGTCTCAATTTATAGCAAAAGATTCAATGGCCGAATGACTCCACTTGCCTCTTGAAAATCATTTAATTGGTTGTTTAATCTTGCACCCACCGGTTCCACTCTTCCACTAATTTTATTCCACTAACCGGTCCCTCTCTCTTTGTCATCTCCATCTTTTTCTACTTCAGACTTTGCCTCTTTTTATAGCAGAAAAATCAATGTGTCGTCCCTCTCCACTTGCCTCTTGAAGAATCAATCAATTGGTTGTTTAATCTTGCACCCAACGGTTGCTTAAATCATGCATTGAATAATTAATCCTAGCCACTTGCTGCCTTTGATTTCTTTCCTTTCTTAAACCAATCTACCAAACCAACCCCACACACTTCTCTTCTTGTTCTCACTATATTCATGCACTGACCAATTTCTTTCACTTTTAGCAGTTACACATCACTCCTTCGGCTGCCCCACACATCACTCCTTCAAATGAAAAGTATGAAAGGCTACCTCTCTCCACTCAAACGGAATCCCCCTTTTCTTCTCCTGTGCCTCTCCGTGGCCAAGAAACCTCCTCACGAAAAAGTAAAAACATGAGTGCTCCGAATGATGTTCTGCTGATGTGTGAGTGCTGCAGCTCCAATGGTTTGTTGAGCATGTTTCCGAATGATGTGAGTGGATCCGAATGAAGCTGTGAATGAGGCAGATAGCTGTGGTCTTGCATGTGTATTACATGTTGTCCGAATGAATCCTTTGCTGCACTTGTGCATGTGTGAGTGTCATGTGAGCTGCATGTGTGAGGTGTCAAAGCTGGTCTGCTGTGCATGTTCATAGTCTGTCCGTGTGTTGCATGGTGGGTGTTACTTTTCTGCTGCTCTTTGGTAAGCTGTCCGAATGTGTTTGTGTGAGTTGAGTGCTGCATGTGAGCTAGTGTGAGTGGGCTGTCCTTCCTTTCTTTAATGATGCTCTTTTCTTTTTCTTTATCCAACTCCCCACCGAAATCTCTCTATGTCCAGCATTATCAACATCTATAATTCTGTCTACTTGGATGCTCTCGGTGGTCAGCTAATTCCAGCCCCACATTCCACTTCCACCTCCATTGCTTCAGCAAATCAACTTCACTTCTAAATCTCAAGTTTTATAGATTCCAAACTCCCAACACCTCCGTGCCAAACACTTTGATTTTCGTTCAAACAGTGCAGCAAGAAAACCTCCTCAAAACCTGTAGACAAAAACAAAACAAAAAACTAACTAACCCTAACAATTCTCTCTTTTGAATTTTATTTAAACTGAAAATAAGAAAGAAAGAAATAACACTCAAAAATAAATTATCAAAAACAGACTATATATATGTGAGGAAATATTGTCCAATTACATCATAGTTGTAAAATTAAGCATAAACATGATATTAATCTATTAAAAATCACAACTCGTATTTATGCTTATTAACTATTTTTCCATCTAAAACCAATAATAATGTCATGAAGAATTTAAAATATATTGGTTTTAAATACCTAAAACATGCAATATTTCGGCTCAATCACACCCCCCAACTAGCTTTTTGCTAATCCTTGAGCAAAATAGTGAAAATTAATTGAGATGAATATTGCATAAAGCTCGAAATTCAAACGAAAACAATCAAACATAATTCTGAATTCTCACAAAAAATCGATTCGTGACTACTCAACACCAGGAGTTGTATCCACAAGGAAAGTCTCAACAATTGTTCACATAGAATTAGGGCAAATATCTTAGAACTCAGATATGTGTGTGTGGCTAAACTTCTGTGTGTTCCTCACTAATAAACATGATTTATCATAGGATTTTTCAACCTTAAGATTAATCATTATTGATTCTAACTACCTCAAAGCCTAAGGGACTAGCAGTTTTCACGCCAACTCTGTTTAAAGGTTGAACATTCAACCCCCAAAGTTTTGGGTAACTGTTTCTAGCCCTTTATTCAGGAAAAATTACACGATTTTTTTCTTTTTCTTTTCTTTTCGTTTTCTTTTCTTTTCTTTTCTTTTTTTTTTTTTTTTTTTTTTATATATATATATAAGGCTCGGTAGTCCTGCAGTTTACTTCTCCTGTTTTAAATCAATGAACATTAATGAGGAACACTACAAGTGTAAGCATGTGCAAAATGTTCTTTCAAAACTTGCCCTTCATTCTATATAAATTATACTAATTCTCATTTTTGTAAATATCGCATCCCGGTGTTTCAAGTCACTCATCAACAAAATATGATGCATCATAAGTCATGTTCTATGCTTAAGGTTGAAAATAAATCTTCACAAAATAATTCCGCTCAACTACTCCACCAAGATACTCAAATCTAACAAAAATACCAGAAGTGTGTGTTAATCGTGCACCTCACAAATTTTAAATTTTTTTTTTTTTTTTTTTCTCCTCTAAGGAATTTAACACATTTAACAGAAGACCCTCCCCCCAACTAAATGTGACATTGTCCTCAATGTTCAGCAATGAATATCCGATGATGTATGTTATACAGTCATGATTAAACAGAGAGGAAACAAATTCACTTGAGATATTCGAGTGCACAAAAGGAGTAGATTTCTGTCAAAGTTAAAAATATAACAGAAAACAAAAGAGGAAAAACAAAACAACACATATGGTATATACAATGAAGAATCAGAAATTAATTCTGATACGCAGGATCCTCCAAAGTAGTGGACCCAAAACAAAATGCAAAACAAGCAAGAATTTTTTTTTTTTTTTTTTTTTTTTTTTTTTTTTTTTTTTATACATAAACTTGAGGTTTTTAGCCTCAAGTTTGAGACGCTCATGCTCTTCATACAGCATCAGGTCATCCTTAGCCATGGGAACTGGCAAGCGGAATGAAGAATCTAAAAGAGACTTCAACTGTCTATTCTTCTGCCGTTCGATTCCTTCCCTTATGTGAGCCTCTTGAGAAATTCGTTGAAGTACAACGATTTGTTCTTTCAGCCTTTCAACCTCATTGTTTTTGGCTTGTACCCTTTGGGAAAAAGCAACAATGGAGGATGAGTAGCGAGTCCCAAGACTCACCAGGTCGTAGATAGCATCTGTGTCCGACCTATTAGCCATACTATTATTTTCTAGTTGCAGCATGACACTAATGGTGGCTGCAGAAAGAACAGGAGGTTGAGATGCAGAAGGCCTCATGGATTGATCTTGAGGAATGTTTGAGGAATGAGCCATTGATAGAAGAATAGAAGGTTTAAACACGAGAATGTTGAAAGAACGCAGATGAGTTTATAGAGATGAGAATGAAAACTTGATGCGGATTTGATGAAGTTCACGACTGATTTTATAGAGGTAGTACAATGAACCAGACGAGCTATCATCCACGTCAAGGATAATGTGATTTCGGTGATATGACAACTCGGAGCCTCAAATCCCGTTTTTCAACAACATCATGTGATCTTTTTTTTCAAATCTCCAGCCACTCCTGTCGGGTCACGGACGGATCTAACTATTTTTTTAACTTTCAAATTTCACAGCCGCACTTGTCAGATCACGGACGGACCCAACTATTTTTTTCAACTATCTACAGTGTCTACTAACGCACCGTTTTATTCAAAGGTTGAATTATGCATGAGGGTGTGCTAGTTCTAACAGGCTGAAGATATTCTCGAAGTGTCCTATTTGGATTTCCCATTTCTCTATCATGATTCTCATTTTCAGCCATGATGCTATCAGTGCCTGATGATGTATGAAGATGATGCAGAGCTAAAAGATGATAGTTATACAAACAAGAGCAGAAAATCAAAGACCATGGAAAATAAACAAAGCGAAGGAAAAAAGTTTAGATGTCACCCAGGCTGTGAAGAGATTCACAGCTCCAAAAACGTCCTCTCAGCAGTAAATGAATGCTCTGATAAACGCCAGTTGTCCCCGGCAACGGCGCCAAAAACTAGACTCAATTTTCGAATGTGCTTCCAAGTGCAGAAGTGTCAAGTTGTATCAAGGATAAGTCCAGGATCGTATTCCACAGGGACAAAGGGTTATCAGAGCATATACGGGATTTTTGGGGTAACATGATGTCGATTATAAGAGATGAAAATAAAATTAAAATGCAATGCAAAAAGATAATCGAAATTGAAATTGGAAAAACAAATTAATGAACGCTTGGGTTGGGTATGAGACTCTCTTTATTTCGGATTCCAGATAATTTTCTCGATTACCAATCCAGTCAAGGCATTCATAAACGGAAGATAAAACGGTTAAGCTCAAGTTTTGCAATATTTTCCTAAGGGATTTTCTATTTTACTAGCCGAACACACATTAACAAACAAACGAGAGAAGCCTTGATAATTTTCAAGCTTTTGATGTGCCTTTCGTCAACAACAAAACAAGAGCAAAAGCTTCAATCCCTTTTTTTGAATCCAAAACAAATCACGTCCCATTCAAGCTTTTGTTGTGCCTTACGTCAACAACAAAACAAGAGCAAGAACCGTAATCTATTTTTTTAATTTAAATCCGACTAGTAATACAGTGAAATCAACAATCAATCACAAAATATTGCATCGATCTAGAATCGAAAAATAAATTAAATCTCATTCCACAACCCAAGTTTCTAAAATTAAATACACACGATGTTTCTGGCGATAAAAGAAATAAATCCAATTTGAGTAATGACAAAATAAAAACTGAAACGTAAATTGCAGAAAATAGAATGAAGATCAACCATGAAAAATAAAATGAAGAAACAGCCGAATAAAAATAAAGATACTGTCTGAAACGAAAATGAAACAAAGCTGCTGCAACACCGAATGAAAATGAAAGCAAGTAATAAACTCCAAGCTAAGCTAGTGCTGTAGCCGAACGAAAAAACCAAAAGAAAGTGCAAGAAAGATAAACTTGCTATGCAAAAACTTAAACGAAAAAAAAAAAACAAATGAAGGAAATTGATAAAATGAATCAAACTGAAATGATAAAACGAATGGAAAAGACTAAGGTTTCGAGGATCCGTTTAATAATTTATAATATGGTTTCCGATTGATTTACTTCAATTAAACTAGAATAATGATTCCGTTTAATTGGAAGATTTAGCATTTAAGATTAAGAAAAATAGATGCTTATGATCGAGTGTGAATGATTGATTAATTAAAACATTTACAAATCTATTTGAATACCACAGGGATTCCTCAAGCATTCACTGTATTCGGAAATCACAATGAATCAAGACGAGTATATAGATAATCAAATTACCCAAATAAAATCTTTCAATCAATCAAGCTCGCAAAATAGATTTTACGTCGATTCGGAAACAATATGTAAATCATTAAATTTCACCTCTAACCTTAGTATGAAAATTTAGCCAAACATATTTATTACAAATACTATAGAAATATTGTTCAGGATAAAAATAAAATACAATGAAACCACACAATACCATAAAACTGAAAATAAAATAAAATAAAATAAAAGTTACAACTCCAAACATTATCCATGATAATCTTAAGATAAAACTCAAGCTAAAATGAAAATTAGATCATAAAACAGGAAATTGAATGAAAAAGAAAACTACTCCCCACTCTTTGCTTAAACGAAAAAGAAAACAAATGAAGGAAAATAAAAAAAAACCTAAGCTAAGCTACTCTACAAAATGAAAGAAAAAAAAAAAAAAACTTCAAAGCCAAAACTCTAAGCTACTCCCCACTCCCCCCTATAACTCCTCAACCGGTCTCAATTTATAGCAAAAGATTCAATGGCCGAATGACTCCACTTGCCTCTTGAAAATCATTTAATTGGTTGTTTAATCTTGCACCCACCGGTTCCACTCTTCCACTAATTTTATTCCACTAACCGGTCCCTCTCTCTTTGTCATCTCCATCTTTTTCTACTTCAGACTTTGCCTCTTTTTATAGCAGAAAAATCAATGTGTCGTCCCTCTCCACTTGCCTCTTGAAGAATCAATCAATTGGTTGTTTAATCTTGCACCCAACGGTTGCTTAAATCATGCATTGAATAATTAATCCTAGCCACTTGCTGCCTTTGATTTCTTTCCTTTCTTAAACCAATCTACCAAACCAACCCCACACACTTCTCTTCTTGTTCTCACTATATTCATGCACTGACCGATTTCTTTCACTTTTAGCACTTACACATCACTCCTTCGGCTGCCCCACACATCACTCCTTCAAATGAAAAGTATGAAAGGCTACCTCTCTCCACTCAAACGGAATCCCCCTTTTCTTCTCCTGTGCCTCTCCGTGGCCAAGAAACCTCCTCACGAAAAAGTAAAAACATGAGTGCTCCGAATGATGTTCTGCTGATGTGTGAGTGCTGCAGCTCCAATGGTTTGTTGAGCATGTTTCCGAATGATGTGAGTGGATCCGAATGAAGCTGTGAATGAGGCAGATAGCTGTGGTCTTGCATGTGTATTACATGTTGTCCGAATGAATCCTTTGCTGCACTTGTGCATGTGTGAGTGTCATGTGAGCTGCATGTGTGAGGTGTCAAAGCTGGTCTGCTGTGCATGTTCATAGTCTGTCCGTGTGTTGCATGGTGGGTGTTACTTTTCTGCTGCTCTTTGGTAAGCTGTCCGAATGTGTTTGTGTGAGTTGAGTGCTGCATGTGAGCTAGTGTGAGTGGGCTGTCCTTCCTTTCTTTAATGATGCTCTTTTCTTTTTCTTTATCCAACTCCCCACCGAAATCTCTCTATGTCCAGCATTATCAACATCTATAATTCTGTCTACTTGGATGCTCTCCGTGGTCAGCTAATTCCAGCCCCACATTCCACTTCCACCTCCATTGCTTCAGCAAATCAACTTCACTTCTAAATCTCAAGTTTTATAGATTCCAAACTCCCAACACCTCCGTGCCAAACACTTTGATTTTCGTTCAAACAGTGCAGCAAGAAAACCTCCTCAAAACCTGTAGACAAAAACAAAACAAAAAACTAACTAACCCTAACAATTCTCTCTTTTGAATTTTATTTAAACTGAAAATAAGAAAGAAAGAAATAACACTCAAAAATAAATTATCAAAAACAGACTATATATATGTGAGAAAATATTGTCCAATTACATCATAGTTGTAAAATTAAGCATAAACATGATATTAATCTATTAAAAATCACAACTCGTATTTATGCTTATTAACTATTTTTCCATCTAAAACCAATAATAATGTCATGAAGAATTTAAAATATATTGGTTTTAAATACCTAAAACATGCAATATTTCGGCTCAATCATAACGCACAGACGCCATACCATCGGTTTCCCTCAAGCCCAAGACGCGCCATACTCCCCTTATCTTGCCTTGGTTAAGCTTGTAACCGGAGTTAAGGTCATTAATCAAGTTACAAGTGATTAGTCATCTCTAAACCATGTTTCAAGATTAATTTCCTTTTTAATTCTTTCCCACCGTTTTTATATGGATGTTAATACTTTTTTATAGTTGTTTCCCATCATTCTTAGAGCGGAATAGAAGATTACACTTGATCCACCACATTTCCATATAAGGAAAGTCACTCCAATGACAAAGTCACCGGCGATTGCCACCTAGGCGAACCTCTATGTGCACCGCAACTAACCAGACTCTAGCCTATGCTGTTTACGGCATGTCCTCAATGGAAATATCATCAAATACATCCCACCTTAACTGTTGTAACTAAGTCCCTGCATTGGACGAATTGGAACGAAGAAACCTGCCTTTTCTTTCATTCTTCCAATTGTAGCCCACATATGCCATACCATTGGTTTCCCTCAAGCCCAAGATGTGCCATACGCCCCTAATCTAGATTTGGTGATGCTTGTGACTGGAGTTAAGGGCATTATTCAACTACAAGTGATTATTCATCTTTAAACCATCCTCTGAACTAAATTTCCTTTTTAATTCTTTGTCTCCCTTTTCGTATGGGCCTTATTCCTCTTATTGTTTTCTTTGCCATCATTCTTGGAGTGAATTAGAAGATTAGACCTGATCCACCACATTTCAATACAAGGAATGTCATTCCAATGCCAGAGTCACCGCCAATCGCCACCTAGGTGCACCTCTTTGTGCATTGCAAGGAATCAGACTATAGCCTATGCCGTTTACACCAATTTCTCGAGGGAAATCTCGTCAAATGCATCCGACCTTAACCGTCTAGCTCAATTCTCTAGCATTGGACGAACTGACACGAAGAAACTTGTCTTTTATATCGTTCTTCCAATTGTAGCCTTAGATGTGTGCCATACGCGCCTTATTTGGCCTTGGTGAAACTTGGAACCGGTGCTAAGGGCATTAATCAACTTACAAGCGATTACTCATGTCCAAACCATGTTTTAGGCTGGATTTCCCTTTTAGTTCTTTCATACCATTTTAATATGGACATTAATACTTTTATTGTTGTTTCCCACCATTCTTAGAGTGAAATAGAAGATTAGACTTGATAAACCACATTTCAACACAAGGAAAGTCGTTCCAATGCCCAAGTCACCGCCAAACGCCACCTAGGTGCACCTCCATGTGCATTCCAATTATCGGACAGTACCCTATGCCGTTTACACCATTTTCTCAAGGGAAATCTCAGTAAATGCATCACACCTTAGCCGTCGAAACTCAATTCTGGCATTGGACGAATTGACTCAAACAACCCCTTCTTTTCCTTCATTCATCCAATTGTAACGCACAGATGCCACACCTTCGGTTTCTCTCAAGCCCAAGACGCGCCATACTCCCCTTATCTTGCCTTGGTTAAGCTTTTAACCGGAGTTAAGGTCATTAATCAACTTACAAGTGATTAGTCATCTCTAAACCATGTTTCAAGATTAATTTCCTTTTTAATTCTTTCCCACCATTTTTATATGGATGTTAATACTTTTTTATAGTTGTTTCCCATCATTCTTAGAGCGGAATAGAAGATTACACTTGATCCACCACATTTCAATATAAGGAAAGTCATTGCAATGCCAAAGTCACCGTCGATCGCCACCTAGGCGCACCTCTATGTGCACGGCAACTAATCGGACTATAGCCTATGCTGTTTGCGCCATGTCCTCAAGGAAAATATCATCAAATACATCCCACCTTAACTGTTGTAACTCAGTTCTAGCACAGGACGAATTCAAACGAAGAAACCCGTCTTTTCTTTCATTCTTCCAATTGTAGGCCACATATGCCATACCATTGGTTTCCCTCAAGCCCAAGATGTGCCATACGCCCCTAATCTAGACTTGGTGATGCTTGTGACTGGAGTTAAGGGCATTATTCAACTACAAGTGATTATTCATCTTTAAACCATCCTCTGAACTTAATTTCCTTTTTAATTCTTTCTCTCCCTTTTCGTATGGGCCTTATTCCTCTTATTGTTTTCTTTGCCATCATTCTTGGAGTGAATTAGAAGATTAGACCTGATCCACCGCATTTCAATACAAGGAAAGTCATTCCAACGCCAGAGTCACCGCCAATCGCCACCTAGGTGCACCTCTTTGTGCATTGCAACGAATCGGACTATAGCCTATGCCGTTTACACCAATTTCTAGAGGGAAATCTCGTCAACTGCATCCTACGTTAACCGTCTAGCTCAATTCTCTAGCATTGGATGAACTGACACGAAAAAACCTCCCTTTTATATCGTTCTTCCAATTGTAGCCTCAGATGTGTGCCATATGCTCCTTATTTGGCCTTGGTGAAACTTGGAACCGGTGCTAAGGGCATTAATCAACTTACAAGCGATTACTCATGTCCAAACCATGTTTCAGGCTGGATTTCCCTTTTAGTTCTTTCTCACCATTTTAATATGGACATTAATACTTTTATTATTGTTTCCCACCATTCTTAGAGTGAAATAGAAGATTAGACTTGATAAACCACATTTCAACACAAGGAAAGTCGTTCCAACGCCCAAGTCACCGCCAAACGCCACCTAATTGCACCTCCATGTGCATTCCAACTAATCGGACTGTACCCTAAGCCGTTTACACCATTTTCTCAAGGGAAATCACAGTAAATGCATCACACCTTAGCCGTCGAAACTCAGTTCTGGCATTGGACGAATTGACTCAAACAACCCCATCTTTTCCTTCATTCATCCAATTGTAACGCAGAGATGCCATACCATCGGTTTCCCTCAAGCCCAAGACACGCCATACTCCCCTTATCTTGCCTTGGTTAAGCTTGTAACCGAAGTTCAGGTCATTAATCAACTTACAAGTGAGTAGTCATCTCTAAACCATCCTCTGAACTTAATTTCCTTTATAATTCTTTCTCTCCCTTTTCGTATGGGCCTTATTCCTCTTATTGTTTTCTTTGCCATCATTCTTGGAGTGAATTAGAAGATTAGACCTGATCCACCACATTTCAATACGAGGAAAGTCATTCCAACGCCAGAGTCACCGCCAATCGCCACCTAGGTGCACCTCTTTGTGCATTGCAAAGAATCGGACTATAGCCTATGCCGTTTACAGCAATTTCTCGAGGGAAATCTCGTCAAATGCATCCCACCTTAACCTCTAGCTCTATTCTCTAGCATTGGAGGAACTGACACGAAGAAACCTGTCTTTTATATCATTCTTCCAATTGTAGCCTTAGATGTGTGCCATACGCGCCTTATTTGGCCTTGGTGAAACTTGGAACCGGTGCTAAGGGCATTAATCAACTTACAAGCGATTACTCATGTCCAAACCATGTTTCAGGCTGGATTTCCCTTCTAGTTCTTTCTCACCATTTTAATAAGGACATTAATACTTTTATTGTTGTTTCCCATCATTCTTAGAGTGAAATAGAATATTAGACTTGATAAACGACATTTCAACACACGGAAAGTCGTTCCAACGCCCAAGTCACCGCCGAACGCCACCTAGGTGCACCTCCATGTGCATTCAAACTAATCGGACTGTACCCTATGCCGTTTACACCATTTCTTCAAGGGAAATCTCAGTAAATGCATCACACCTTAGCCGTCGAAACTCAGTTCTGGCATTGGACGAATTGACTCAAACAACCCCATCTTTTCCTTCATTCATCCAATTGTAACGCACAGATGCAATACCATTGGTTTCCCTCAAGCCCAAGATGTGCCATACGCCCCTAATCTAGATTTGGTGAGGCTTGTGACTGGAGTTCAGGGCATTATTCAACTACAAGTGATTATTCATCTTTAAACGATCCTCTGAACTTAATTTCCTTTATAATTCTTTCTCTCCCTTTTCGTATGGGCCTTATTCCTCTTATTGTTTTCTTTGCCATCATTCTTGGAGTGAATTCGAAGATTAGACCTAATCCACCACATTTCAATACAAGGAAGGTCATTCCAACACCAGAGTCACTGCCAATCGCCACCTAGGTGCACCGCTTTGTGCATTGCAACGAATCGGACTATAGCCTATGTCGTTTACACCAATTTCTCGAGGGAAATCTCGTCAAATGCATCCCATTTTAACCTCTAGCTCAATTCTCTAGCATTGGAGGAAGTGACACGAAGAAACCTGTCTTTTATATCGTTCTTCCAATTGTAGCTTAGATGTGTGCCATACGCGCCTTATTTGGCCTTGGTTAAACTTGGAACTGGTGCTAAGGGCATTAATCAATTTACAAGCGATTACTCATGTCCAAACAATATTTCAGGCTGGATTTCCCTTTTAGTTCTTTCTCACCATTTTAATATGGACATTAATACTATTATTGTTTTTTCCCACCATTCTTAGAGTGAAATAGAATATTAGACTTGATAAATGACATTTCAACACACGAAAAGTCGTTCCAACGCCCAAGTCACCGCCAAACGCCACCTAGGTGCACCTCCATGTGCATTCCAACTAATCGGACTGTACCCTATGCCGTTTACACCATTTTCTCAAGGGAAATCTCAGTAAATGCATCACACCTTAGGCGTCGAAACTCAGTTCTGGCATTGGACGAATTGACTCAAACAACCCCTTCTTTTCCTTCATTCATCCAATTGTAACGCACAGATGCCATACCATCGGTTTCCCTCAAGCCCAAGACGCGCCATACTCCCCTTATCTTGCCTTGGTTAAGCGTGTAACCGGAGTTAAGGTGGTTAATCAACTTACAAGTGATTAGTCATCTCTAAACCATGTTTCAAGATTAATTTCCTTTTTAATTCTTTCCCACCGTTTTTATATGGATGTTAATACTTTTTTATAGTTGTTTCCCATCATTCTTAGAGCGGAATAGAAGATTACACTTGATCCACCACATTTCAATATAAGGAAAGTCACTCCAATGCCAATGTCACCATCGATCGCCATCTAGGCGCACCTGTATGTGCACGGCAACTAATCGGACTCTAGCCTATGCTGTTTAGACCATGTCCTCAAGGGAAATATCATCAAATACATCCCACCTTAACTGTTGTAACTCAGTTCCAGCACAGGACGAATTCAAATGAAGAAACCCGTCTTTTCGTTCATTCTTCCAATTGTAGCCCACATATGCCATACCATTGGTTTCCCTCAAGCCCAAGATGCGCCATACACCCCTAATCTAGACTTGGTGATGCTTGTGACTGGAGTTAAGGGCATTATTCAACTACAAGTGATTATTCATCTTTAAACCATCCTCTGAACTTAATTTCCTTTAGAATTCTTTCTCTCCCTTTTCGTATGGGCCTTATTCCTCTTATTGTTTTCTTTGCCATCATTCTTGGAGTGAATTCGAAGATTAGACCTAATCCACCACATTTCAATACAAGGAAGGTCATTCCAACACCAGAGTCACTGCCAATCGCCACCTAGGTGCACCGCTTTGTGCATTGCAACGAATCGGACTATAGCCTATGTCGTTTACACCAATTTCTCGAGGGAAATCTCGTCAAATGCATCCCATTTTAACCTCTAGCTCAATTCTCTAGCATTGGAGGAAGTGACACGAAGAAACCTGTCTTTTATATCGTTCTTCCAATTGTAGCTTAGATGTGTGCCATACGCGCCTTATTTGGCCTTGGTTAAACTTGGAACTGGTGCTAAGGGCATTAATCAATTTACAAGCGATTACTCATGTCCAAACAATATTTCAGGCTGGATTTCCCTTTTAGTTCTTTCTCACCATTTTAATATGGACATTAATACTATTATTGTTTTTTCCCACCATTCTTAGAGTGAAATAGAATATTAGACTTGATAAATGACATTTCAACACACGAAAAGTCGTTCCAACGCCCAAGTCACCGCCAAACGCCACCTAGGTGCACCTCCATGTGCATTCCAACTAATCGGACTGTACCCTATGCCGTTTACACCATTTTCTCAAGGGAAATCTCAGTAAATGCATCACACCTTAGGCGTCGAAACTCAGTTCTGGCATTGGACGAATTGACTCAAACAACCCCTTCTTTTCCTTCATTCATCCAATTGTAACGCACAGATGCCATACCATCGGTTTCCCTCAAGCCCAAGACGCGCCATACTCCCCTTATCTTGCCTTGGTTAAGCGTGTAACCGGAGTTAAGGTGGTTAATCAACTTACAAGTGATTAGTCATCTCTAAACCATGTTTCAAGATTAATTTCCTTTTTAATTCTTTCCCACCGTTTTTATATGGATGTTAATACTTTTTTATAGTTGTTTCCCATCATTCTTAGAGCGGAATAGAAGATTACACTTGATCCACCACATTTCAATATAAGGAAAGTCACTCCAATGCCAATGTCACCATCGATCGCCATCTAGGCGCACCTGTATGTGCACGGCAACTAATCGGACTCTAGCCTATGCTGTTTAGACCATGTCCTCAAGGGAAATATCATCAAATACATCCCACCTTAACTGTTGTAACTCAGTTCCAGCACAGGACGAATTCAAATGAAGAAACCCGTCTTTTCGTTCATTCTTCCAATTGTAGCCCACATATGCCATACCATTGGTTTCCCTCAAGCCCAAGATGCGCCATACACCCCTAATCTAGACTTGGTGATGCTTGTGACTGGAGTTAAGGGCATTATTCAACTACAAGTGATTATTCATCTTTAAACCATCCTCTGAACTTAATTTCCTTTAGAATTCTTTCTCTCCCTTTTCGTATGGGCCTTATTCCTCTTATTGTTTTCTTTGCCATCATTCTTGGAGTGAATTAGAAGATTAGACCTGATCCACCACATTTCAATACAAGGAAAGTCATTCCAACACCAGAGTCACCGCCAATCGCCACCTAGGTGCACCTATTTGTGCATTGCAATGAATCGGACTATAGCCTATGCCGTTTACACCAATTTCTCGAGGGAAATCTCGTCAAATGCATCCCATTTTAACCTCTAGCTCAATTCTCTAGCATTGGAGGAACTGACACGAAGAAACCTGTCTTTTCTATCGTTCTTCGAATTGTAGCCTTAGATGTGTGCCATACGCGCCTTATTTGGCCTTGGTGAAACTTGGAACTGGTGCTAAGGGCATTAATCAATTTACAAGTGATTACTCATGTCCAAACCATGTTTTACGCTGGATTTCCCTTTTAGTTCTTTCTCGCCATTTTAATATGGACATTAATACTTTTATTGTTGTTTCCCACCATTCCTAGAGTGAAATAGAATATTAGACTTGATAAAGCACATTTCAACACACGGAAAGTCGTTCCAATGCCCAAGTCACCGCCGAACGCCACCTAGGTGCACCTCCATGTGCGTTCCAACTAATCGGGCTGTACCCTATGCCGTTTACACCATTTTCTCAAGGGAAATCTCAGTAAATGCATCACACCTTAGGAGTCGAAACTCAGTTCTGGCATTGGACGAGTTGACTCAAACAACCCCTTCTTTTCCTTCATTCATCCAATTGTAACGCACAGATGCCATACCATCGGTTTCCCTCAAGCCCAAGACGCCCCCATACTCCCCTTATCTTGCCTTGGTTAAGCTTGTAACCGGAGTTAAGGTCATTAATCAACTTACAAGTGATTAGTCATCTCTAAACCATGTTTCAAGATTAATTTCCTTTTCCATTCTTTCTCACCATTTTTATATGGATGTTAATACTTTTTTATAGCTGTTTCCCATCATTCTTAGAGCGGAATAGAAGATTACACTTGATCCAACACATTTCAATATAAGGAAAGTCACTCCAATGCCAAAGTCACCGTCGATCGCCACCTAGGCGCACCTGTATGTGCACGGCAACTAATCGGACTCTAGCCTATGCCGTTTACGCCATGTCCTCAAGGGAAATATCATCAAATACATCCCACCTTAACTGTTGTAACTCAGTTCCAGCACAGGACGAATTGAAACGAAGAAACCCGTCTTTTCCTTCATTCTTCCAATTGTAGCCCACAGATGCCATACCATTGGTTTCCCTCAAGCCCAAGATGTGCCATACGCCCCTAACCTAGACTTAGTGATGCTTGTGACTGGAGTTAAGGGCATTATTCAACTACAAGTGATTATTCATCTTTAAACGATCCTCTGAACTTAATTTCCTTTATAATTCTTTCTCTCCCTTTTCGTATGGGCCTTATTCCTCTTATTGTTTTCTTTGTCATCATTCTTGGAGTGAATTCGAAGATTAGACCTGATCCACCACATTTCAATACAAGGAAAGTGATTCCAACGCCAGAGTCACCGCCAATCGCCACCTAGGTGCACCTATTTGTGCATTGCAATGAATCGGACTATACCCTATGCCGTTTACACCAATTTCTCGAGGGAAATCTCGTCAAATGCATCCCATTTTAACCTCTAGCTCAATTCTCTAGCATTGGAGGAACTGACACGAAGAAACCTGTCTTTTCTATCGTTCTTCCAATTGTAGCCTTAGATGTGTGCCATACACGCCTTATTTGGCCTTGGTGAAACTTGGAACTGGTGCTAAGGGCATTAATCAATTTACAAGTGATTACTCATGTCCAAACCATGTTTTACGCTGGATTTCCCTTTTAGTTCTTTCTCGCCATTTTAATATGGACATTAATGCTTTTATTGTTGTTTCCCACCATTCCTAGAGTGAAATAGAATATTAGACTTGATAAACCACATTTCAAAACACGGAAAGTCGTTCCAATGCCCAAGTCACCGCCAAACGCCACCTAGGTGCACCTCCATGTGCGTTCCAACTAATCGGGCTGTACCCTATGCCGTTTACACCATTTTCTCAAGGGAAATCTCAGTAAATGCATCACATCTTATGAGTCGAAACTCAGTTCTGGCATTGGGCGAGTTGAATCAAACAACCCCTTCTTTTCCTTCATTCATCCAATTGTAACGCACAGATGTCATACCATCGGTTTCCCTCAAGCCCAAGACGCCCCATACTCCCCTTATCTTGCCTTGGTTAAGCTTGTAACCGGAGTTAAGGTCATTAATCAACTTACAAGTGATTAGTCATCTCTAAACCATGTTTCAAGATTAATTTCCTTTTCCATTCTTTCTCACCGTTTTTATATGGATGTTAATACTTTTTTATAGTTGTTTCCCATCATTCTTAGAGCGGAATAGAAGATTACACTTGATCCACCACATTTCAATATAAGGAAAGTCACTCCAATGCCAAAGTCACCGTCGATCGCCACCTAGGTGCACCTCTATGTGCACGGCAACTAATCAGACTCTAGCCTATGCTGTTTACGCCATGTCCTCAAGGCAAATATCATCAAATACATCCCACCTTAACTGTTGTAACTCAGTTCCAGCACAGGACGAATTCAAACGAAGAAACCCGTCTTTTCTTTCATTCTTCCAATTGTAGCCCACGTATGCCATACCATTGGTTTCCCTCAAGCCCAAGATGTGCCATACGCCCCTAATCTAGATTTGGTGAAGCTTGTGACTGGAGTTAAGGGCATTATTCAACTACAAGTGATTATTCATCTTTAAACCATCCTCTGAAGTTAATTTCCTTTTTAGTTCTTTCTCTCCCTTTTCGTATGGGCCTCATTCCTCTTATTGTTTTCTTTGTCATCATTCTTGGAGTGAATTCGAAGATTAGACCTGATCCACCACATTTCAATACAAGGAAAGTGATTCCAACGCCAGAGTCACCGCCAATCGCCACCTAGGTGCTCCTATTTGTGCATTGCAACGAATCCGACTATAGCCTATGCCGTTTACACCAATTTCTAGAGGAAAATCTCGTCAAATGCATCCTACCTTAACCGTCTAGCTCAATTCTCTAGCATTGTTCGAACTGACACGAAGAAACCTGTCTTTTATATCGTTCTTCCAATTGTAGCCTTAGATGTGTGCCATATGCTCCTGATTTGGCCTTGGTGAAACTTGGAACCGGTGCTAAGGGCATTAATCAACTTACAAGTGATTACTCATGTCCAAACCATGTTTCAGGCTGGATTTCCCTTTTAGTTCTTTCTCACCATTTTAATATGGACATTAATACTTTTATTGTTGTTTCCCATCATTCTTAGAGTGAAATAGAAGATTAGACTTGATAAACCATATTTCAACATAAGGAAAGTCGTTCCAACGCCCAAGTCACAGCCAAACGCCACCTAGGTGCACCTCCATGTGCATTCCAACTAATCGGACTGTACCCTATGCCGTTTACACCATTTTCTCAAGGGAAATCTCAGTAAATGCATCACACCTTAGCCGTCGAAACTCAGTTCTGCCATTGGACGAATAGACTCAAACAACCCCTACTTTTCCTTCATTCATCCAATTGTAACGCACAAATGCCATACCATCGGTTTCCCTCAAGCCCAAGACGCGCCATACTCCCCTTATCTTGCCTTGGTTAAGCTTGTTACCGGAGTTAAGGTCTTTAATCAACTTACAAGTGATTAGTCATCTCAAAACCATGTTTCAAGATTAATTTCCTTTTTAATTCTTTCCCACCGTTTTTATATGGATGTTAATACTTTTTCATAGTTGTTTCCCATCATTCTTAGAGCGGAGTAGAAGATAACACTTGATCCACCACATTTCAATATAAGGAAAGTCACTCCAATGCCAAAGTCACCGTCGATCGCCACCTAGGCGCACCTCTATGTGCACCGCAACTAATCAGACTCTAGCCTATGCTGTTTACGCCATGTCCTCAAGGGAAATATCATCAAATACATCCCACCTTAACTGTTGTAACTCAGTCCCAGCACAGGACGAATTCAAACGAAGAAACCCGTCTTTTCTTTCATTCTTCCAATTGTAGCCCACGTATGCCATACCATTGGTTTCCCTCAAGCCCAAGATGTGCCATACGCCCCTAATCTGGATTTGGTGAAGCTTGTGACTGGAGTTAAGGGCATTATTCAACTACAAGTGATTATTCATCTTTAAACCATCCTCTGAAGTTAATTTCCTTTTTAGTTCTTTCTCTCCCTTTTCGTATGGGCCTCATTCCTCTTATTGTTTTCTTTGTCATCATTCTTGGAGTGAATTCGAAGATTAGACCTGATCCACCACATTTCAATACAAGGAAAGTGATTCCAACGCCAGAGTCACCGCCAATCGCCACCTAGGTGCACCTATTTGTGCATTGCAACGAATCCGACTATAGCCTATGCCGTTTACACCAATTTCTAGAGGAATATCTCGTCAAATGCATCCTACCTTAACCGTCTAGCTCAATTCTCTAGCATTGTTCGAACTGACACGAAGAAACCTGTCTTTTATATCGTTCTTCCAATTGTAGCCTTAGATGTGTGCCATATGCTCCTGATTTGGCCTTGGTGAAACTTGGAACCGGTGCTAAGGGCATTAATCAACTTACAAGTGATTACTCATGTCCAAACCATGTTTCAGGCTGGATTTCCCTTTTAGTTCTTTCTCACCATTTTAATATGGACATTAATACTTTTATTGTTGTTTCCCATCATTCTTAGAGTGAAATAGAAGATTAGACTTGATAAACCATATTTCAACATAAGGAAAGTCGTTCCAACGCCCAAGTCACAGCCAAACGCCACCTAGGTGCACCTCCATGTGCATTCCAACTAATCGGACTGTACCCTATGCCGTTTACACCATTTTCTCAAGGGAAATCTCAGTAAATGCATCACACCTTAGCCGTCGAAACTCAGTTCTGCCATTGGACGAATAGACTCAAACAACCCCTACTTTTCCTTCATTCATCCAATTGTAACGCACAAATGCCATACCATCGGTTTCCCTCAAGCCCAAGACGCGCCATACTCCCCTTATCTTGCCTTGGTTAAGCTTGTTACCGGAGTTAAGGTCTTTAATCAACTTACAAGTGATTAGTCATCTCAAAACCATGTTTCAAGATTAATTTCCTTTTTAATTCTTTCCCACCGTTTTTATATGGATGTTAATACTTTTTCATAGTTGTTTCCCATCATTCTTAGAGCGGAGTAGAAGATAACACTTGATCCACCACATTTCAATATAAGGAAAGTCACTCCAATGCCAAAGTCACCGTCGATCGCCACCTAGGCGCACCTCTATGTGCACCGCAACTAATCAGACTCTAGCCTATGCTGTTTACGCCATGTCCTCAAGGGAAATATCATCAAATACATCCCACCTTAACTGTTGTAACTCAGTTCCAGCACAGGACGAATTCAAACGAAGAAACCCGTCTTTTCTTTCATTCTTCCAATTGTAGCCCACGTATGCCATACCATTGGTTTCCCTCAAGCCCAAGATGTGCCATACGCCCCTAATCTGGATTTGGTGAAGCTTGTGACTGGAGTTAAGGGCATTATTCAACTACAAGTGATTATTCATCTTTAAACCATCCTCTGAACTTAATTTCCTTTTTAGTTCTTTCTCTCCCTTTTCGTATGGGCCTCATTCCTCTTATTGTTTTCTTTGCCATCATTCTTGGAGTGAATTAGAAGATTAGACCTGATCCACCACATTTCAATACAAGGAAAGTCAGTCCAACGCCAGAGTCACCGCCAATCGCCACCTAGGTGCACCTCTTTGTGCATTGCAATGAATCGGACTATAGCCTATGCCGTTTACACCAATTTCTCGAGGGAAATCTCGTCAAATGCATCCGACCATAACCGTCTATCTCAATTCTCTAGCATTGGACAAACTGACACGAAGAAACTTGTCTTTTATATCGTACTTCCAATTCTAGCCTTAGATGTGTGCCATACGCGCCTTATTTGGCCTTGGTCAATCTGGGAACCGGTCCTAAGGGCATTAATCAACTTACAAGCGATTACTCATGTCCAAACCATGTTTCAGGCTGGATTTCCCTTTTAGTTCTTTCTCACCATTTTAATATGGACATTAATACTTTTATTGTTGTTTCCCACCATTCTTAGAGTGAAATAGAAGATTAGACTTGATAAACCACATTTCAACACACGGAAAGTCGTTCCAACGCCCAAGTCACCGCCAAACGCCACCTAGGTGCACCTCCATGTGCATTCCAACTAATCGGACTGTACCCTATGCCGTTTACACCATTTTCTCAAGGGAAATCTCAGTAAATGCATCACACCTTAGGCGTCGAAACTCAGTTCTGGCATTGGACGAATTGACTCAAACAACCCCTTCTTTTCCTTCATTCATCCAATTGTAACGCACAGATGCCATACCATCGGTTTCCCTCAAGCCCAAGACGCGCCATACTCCCCTTATCTTGCCTTGGTTAAGCGTGTAACCGGAGTTAAGGTGGTTAATCAACTTACAAGTGATTAGTCATCTCTAAACCATGTTTCAAGATTAATTTCCTTTTTAATTCTTTCCCACCGTTTTTATATGGATGTTAATACTTTTTTATAGTTGTTTCCCATCATTCTTAGAGCGGAATAGAAGATTACACTTGATCCACCACATTTCAATATAAGGAAAGTCACTCCAATGCCAATGTCACCATCGATCGCCATCTAGGCGCACCTGTATGTGCACGGCAACTAATCGGACTCTAGCCTATGCTACTTAGACCATGTCCTCAAGGGAAATATCATCAAATACATCCCACCTTAACTGTTGTAACTCAGTTCCAGCACAGGACGAATTCAAATGAAGAAACCCGTCTTTTCGTTCATTCTTCCAATTGTAGCCCACATATGCCATACCATTGGTTTCCCTCAAGCCCAAGATGCGCCATACACCCCTAATCTAGACTTGGTGATGCTTGTGACTGGAGTTAAGGGCATTATTCAACTACAAGTGATTATTCATCTTTAAACCATCCTCTGAACTTAATTTCCTTTAGAATTCTTTCTCTCCCTTTTCGTATGGGCCTTATTCCTCTTATTGTTTTCTTTGCCATCATTCTTGGAGTGAATTAGAAGATTAGACCTGATCCACCACATTTCAATACAAAAAAAGTCATTCCAACACCAGAGTCACCGCCAATCGCCACCTAGGTGCACCTATTTGTGCATTGCAATGAATCGGACTATAGCCTATGCCGTTTACACCAATTTCTCGAGGGAAATCTCGTCAAATGCATCCCATTTTAACCTCTAGCTCAATTCTCTAGCATTGGAGGAACTGACACGAAGAAACCTGTCTTTTCTATCGTTCTTCCAATTGTAGCCTTAGATGTGTGCCATACGCGCCTTATTTGGCCTTGGTGAAACTTGGAACTGGTGCTAAGGGCATTAATCAATTTACAAGTGATTACTCATGTCCAAACCATGTTTTACGCTGGATTTCCCTTTTAGTTCTTTCTCGCCATTTTAATATGGACATTAATACTTTTATTGTTGTTTCCCACCATTCCTAGAGTGAAATAGAATATTAGACTTGATAAAGCACATTTCAACACACGGAAAGTCGTTCCAATGCCCAAGTCACCGCCGAACGCCACCTAGGTGCACCTCCATGTGCGTTCCAACTAATCGGGCTGTACCCTATGCCGTTTACACCATTTTCTCAAGGGAAATCTCAGTAAATGCATCACACCTTAGGAGTCGAAACTCAGTTCTGGCATTGGACGAGTTGACTCAAACAACCCCTTCTTTTCCTTCATTCATCCAATTGTAACGCACAGATGCCATACCATCGGTTTCCCTCAAGCCCAAGACGCCCCCATACTCCCCTTATCTTGCCTTGGTTAAGCTTGTAACCGGAGTTAAGGTCATTAATCAACTTACAAGTGATTAGTCATCTCTAAACCATGTTTCAAGATTAATTTCCTTTTCCATTCTTTCTCACCATTTTTATATGGATGTTAATACTTTTTTATAGCTGTTTCCCATCATTCTTAGAGCGGAATAGAAGATTACACTTGATCCAACACATTTCAATATAAGGAAAGTCACTCCAATGCCAAAGTCACCGTCGATCGCCACCTAGGCGCACCTGTATGTGCACGGCAACTAATCGGACTCTAGCCTATGCCGTTTACGCCATGTCCTCAAGGGAAATATCATCAAATACATCCCACCTTAACTGTTGTAACTCAGTTCCAGCACAGGACGAATTGAAACGAAGAAACCCGTCTTTTCCTTCATTCTTCCAATTGTAGCCCACAGATGCCATACCATTGGTTTCCCTCAAGCCCAAGATGTGCCATACGCCCCTAACCTAGACTTAGTGATGCTTGTGACTGGAGTTAAGGGCATTATTCAACTACAAGTGATTATTCATCTTTAAACGATCCTCTGAACTTAATTTCCTTTATAATTCTTTCTCTCCCTTTTCGTATGGGCCTTATTCCTCTTATTGTTTTCTTTGTCATCATTCTTGGAGTGAATTCGAAGATTAGACCTGATCCACCACATTTCAATACAAGGAAAGTGATTCCAACGCCAGAGTCACCGCCAATCGCCACCTAGGTGCACCTATTTGTGCATTGCAATGAATCGGACTATAGCCTATGCCGTTTACACCAATTTCTCGAGGGAAATCTCGTCAAATGCATCCCATTTTAACCTCTAGCTCAATTCTCTAGCATTGGAGGAACTGACACGAAGAAACCTGTCTTTTCTATCGTTCTTCCAATTGTAGCCTTAGATGTGTGCCATACACGCCTTATTTGGCCTTGGTGAAACTTGGAACTGGTGCTAAGGGCATTAATCAATTTACAAGTGATTACTCATGTCCAAACCATGTTTTACGCTGGATTTCCCTTTTAGTTCTTTCTCGCCATTTTAATATGGACATTAATGCTTTTATTGTTGTTTCCCACCATTCCTAGAGTGAAATAGAATATTAGACTTGATAAACCACATTTCAAAACACGGAAAGTCGTTCCAATGCCCAAGTCACCGCCAAACGCCACCTAGGTGCACCTCCATGTGCGTTCCAACTAATCGGGCTGTACCCTATGCCGTTTACACCATTTTCTCAAGGGAAATCTCAGTAAATGCATCACACCTTATGAGTCGAAACTCAGTTCTGGCATTGGGCGAGTTGAATCAAACAACCCCTTCTTTTCCTTCATTCATCCAATTGTAACGCACAGATGTCATACCATCGGTTTCCCTCAAGCCCAAGACGCCCCATACTCCCCTTATCTTGCCTTGGTTAAGCTTGTAACCGGAGTTAAGGTCATTAATCAACTTACAAGTGATTAGTCATCTCTAAACCATGTTTCAAGATTAATTTCCTTTTCCATTCTTTCTCACCGTTTTTATATGGATGTTAATACTTTTTTATAGTTGTTTCCCATCATTCTTAGAGCGGAATAGAAGATTACACTTGATCCACCACATTTCAATATAAGGAAAGTCACTCCAATGCCAAAGTCACCGTCGATCGCCACCTAGGTGCACCTCTATGTGCACGGCAACTAATCGGACTCTAGCCTATGCTGTTTACGCCATGTCCTCAAGGCAAATATCATCAAATACATCCCACCTTAACTGTTGTAACTCAGTTCCAGCACAGGACGAATTCAAACGAAGAAACCCGTCTTTTCTTTCATTCTTCCAATTGTAGCCCACGTATGCCATACCATTGGTTTCCCTCAAGCCCAAGATGTGCCATACGCCCCTAATCTAGATTTGGTGAAGCTTGTGACTGGAGTTAAGGGCATTATTCAACTACAAGTGATTATTCATCTTTAAACCATCCTCTGAAGTTAATTTCCTTTTTAGTTCTTTCTCTCCCTTTTCGTATGGGCCTCATTCCTCTTATTGTTTTCTTTGTCATCATTCTTGGAGTGAATTCGAAGATTAGACCTGATCCACCACATTTCAATACAAGGAAAGTGATTCCAACGCCAGAGTCACCGCCAATCGCCACCTAGGTGCACCTATTTGTGCATTGCAACGAATCCGACTATAGCCTATGCCGTTTACACCAATTTCTAGAGGAAAATCTCGTCAAATGCATCCTACCTTAACCGTCTAGCTCAATTCTCTAGCATTGTTCGAACTGACACGAAGAAACCTGTCTTTTATATCGTTCTTCCAATTGTAGCCTTAGATGTGTGCCATATGCTCCTGATTTGGCCTTGGTGAAACTTGGAACCGGTGCTAAGGGCATTAATCAACTTACAAGTGATTACTCATGTCCAAACCATGTTTCAGGCTGGATTTCCCTTTTAGTTCTTTCTCACCATTTTAATATGGACATTAATACTTTTATTGTTGTTTCCCATCATTCTTAGAGTGAAATAGAAGATTAGACTTGATAAACCATATTTCAACATAAGGAAAGTCGTTCCAACGCCCAAGTCACAGCCAAACGCCACCTAGGTGCACCTCCATGTGCATTCCAACTAATCGGACTGTACCCTATGCCGTTTACACCATTTTCTCAAGGGAAATCTCAGTAAATGCATCACACCTTAGCCGTCGAAACTCAGTTCTGCCATTGGACGAATAGACTCAAACAACCCCTACTTTTCCTTCATTCATCCAATTGTAACGCACAAATGCCATACCATCGGTTTCCCTCAAGCCCAAGACGCGCCATACTCCCCTTATCTTGCCTTGGTTAAGCTTGTTACCGGAGTTAAGGTCTTTAATCAACTTACAAGTGATTAGTCATCTCAAAACCATGTTTCAAGATTAATTTCCTTTTTAATTCTTTCCCACCGTTTTTATATGGATGTTAATACTTTTTCATAGTTGTTTCCCATCATTCTTAGAGCGGAGTAGAAGATAACACTTGATCCACCACATTTCAATATAAGGAAAGTCACTCCAATGCCAAAGTCACCGTCGATCGCCACCTAGGCGCACCTCTATGTGCACCGCAACTAATCAGACTCTAGCCTATGCTGTTTACGCCATGTCCTCAAGGGAAATATCATCAAATACATCCCACCTTAACTGTTGTAACTCAGTCCCAGCACAGGACGAATTCAAACGAAGAAACCCGTCTTTTCTTTCATTCTTCCAATTGTAGCCCACGTATGCCATACCATTGGTTTCCCTCAAGCCCAAGATGTGCCATACGCCCCTAATCTGGATTTGGTGAAGCTTGTGACTGGAGTTAAGGGCATTATTCAACTACAAGTGATTATTCATCTTTAAACCATCCTCTGAAGTTAATTTCCTTTTTAGTTCTTTCTCTCCCTTTTCGTATGGGCCTCATTCCTCTTATTGTTTTCTTTGTCATCATTCTTGGAGTGAATTCGAAGATTAGACCTGATCCACCACATTTCAATACAAGGAAAGTGATTCCAACGCCAGAGTCACCGCCAATCGCCACCTAGGTGCACCTATTTGTGCATTGCAACGAATCCGACTATAGCCTATGCCGTTTACACCAATTTCTAGAGGAAAATCTCGTCAAATGCATCCTACCTTAACCGTCTAGCTCAATTCTCTAGCATTGTTCGAACTGACACGAAGAAACCTGTCTTTTATATCGTTCTTCCAATTGTAGCCTTAGATGTGTGCCATATGCTCCTGATTTGGCCTTGGTGAAACTTGGAACCGGTGCTAAGGGCATTAATCAACTTACAAGTGATTACTCATGTCCAAACCATGTTTCAGGCTGGATTTCCCTTTTAGTTCTTTCTCACCATTTTAATATGGACATTAATACTTTTATTGTTGTTTCCCATCATTCTTAGAGTGAAATAGAAGATTAGACTTGATAAACCATATTTCAACATAAGGAAAGTCGTTCCAACGCCCAAGTCACAGCCAAACGCCACCTAGGTGCACCTCCATGTGCATTCCAACTAATCGGACTGTACCCTATGCCGTTTACACCATTTTCTCAAGGGAAATCTCAGTAAATGCATCACACCTTAGCCGTCGAAACTCAGTTCTGCCATTGGACGAATAGACTCAAACAACCCCTACTTTTCCTTCATTCATCCAATTGTAACGCACAAATGCCATACCATTGGTTTCCCTCAAGCCCAAGATGTGCCATACGCCCCTAATCTGGATTTGGTGAAGCTTGTGACTGGAGTTAAGGGCATTATTCAACTACAAGTGATTATTCATCTTTAAACCATCCTCTGAAGTTAATTTCCTTTTTAGTTCTTTCTCTCCCTTTTCGTATGGGCCTCATTCCTCTTATTGTTTTCTTTGCCATCATTCTTGGAGTGAATTAGAAGATTAGACCTGATCCACCACATTTCAATACAAGGAAAGTCAGTCCAACGCCAGAGTCACCGCCAATCGCCACCTAGGTGCACCTCTTTGTGCATTGCAATGAATCGGACTATAGCCTATGCCGTTTACACCAATTTCTCGAGGGAAATCTCGTCAAATGCATCCGACCATAACCGTCTATCTCAATTCTCTAGCATTGGACAAACTGACACGAAGAAACTTGTCTTTTATATCGTTCTTCCAATTGTAGCCTTAGATGTGTGCCATATGCTCCTGATTTGGCCTTGGTGAAACTTGGAACCGGTGCTAAGGGCATTAATCAACTTACAAGTGATTACTCATGTCCAAACCATGTTTCAGGCTGGATTTCCCTTTTAGTTCTTTCTCACCATTTTAATATGGACATTAATACTTTTATTGTTGTTTCCCACCATTCTTAGAGTGAAATAGAAGATTAGACTTGATAAACCACATTTCAACACACGGAAAGTCGTTCCAACGCCCAAGTCACCGCCAAACGCCACCTAGGTGCACCTCCATGTGCATTCCAACAAATCGGACTATACCCTATGCCGTTTACACCATTTTCTCAAGGGAAATCTCAGTAAATGCATCACCCCTTAGCGGGCGAAACTCAGTTCTGCCATTGGACGAATTGACTCAAACAACCCCTTCTTTTCCTTCATTCATCCAATTGTAACGCACAAATGCCATACCATCGGTTTCCCTCAGGCCCGAGACGCGCCATACTCCCCTTATCTTGCCTTGGTTAAGCTTGTAACCGAAGTTAAGGTCATTAATCAACTTACAAGTGATTAGTCATCTCTAAACCATGTTTCAAGATTAATGTCCTTTTTAATTCTTTCTCACCGTTTTTATATGGATGTTAATACTTTTTTATAGTTGTTTCCCATCATTCTTGGAGCGGAATAGAAGATTACACTTGATCCACCACATTTCAATATAAGGAAAGTCACTCCAATGCCAAAGTCACCGTTGATCGCCACCTAGGCGCACCTCTATGTGCCCGGCAACTAATCGGACTGTAGCCTATGCTGTTTACGCCATGTCCTCAAGGGAAATATCATCAAATAAATCCCACCTTAACTGTTGTAACTCAGTTCCAGCACAGGACGAATTGAAACGAAGAAACCCATCTTTTCTTTCATTCTTGCAATTGTAGCCCACATATGCCATACCATTGGTTTCCCTCAAGCCCAAGATGTGCCATACGCCCCTAATCTGGATTTGGTGAAGCTTGTGACTGGAGTTAAGGGCATTATTCAACTACAAGTGATTATTCATCTTTAAACCATCCTCTGAACTTAATTTCCTTTTTAGTTCTTTCTCTCCCTTTTCGTATGGGCCTCATTCCTCTTATTGTTTTCTTTGCCATCATTCTTGGAGTGAATTAGAAGATTAGACCTGATCCACCACATTTCAATACAAGGAAAGTCATTCCAACGCCAGAGTCACCGCCAATCGCCACCTAGGTGCACCTCTTTGTGCATTGCAATGAATCGGACTATAGCCTATTCCGTTTACACCAATTTCTCGAGGGAAATCTCGTCAAATGCATCCGACCATAACCGTCTATCTCAATTCTCTAGCATTGGACAAACTGACACGAAGAAACTTGTCTTTTATATCGTACTTCCAATTGTAGCCTTAGATGTGTGCCATACGCGCCTTATTTGGCCTTGGTCAATCTGGGAACCGGTCCTAAGGGCATTAATCAACTTACAAGCGATTACTCATGTCCAAACCATGTTTCAGGCTGGATTTCCCTTTTAGTTCTTTCTCACCATTTTAATATGGACATTAATACTTTTATTGTTGTTTCCCACCATTCTTAGAGTGAAATAGAAGATTAGACTTGATAAACCACATTTCAACACACGGAAAGTCGTTCCAACGCCCAAGTCACCGCCAAACGCCACCTAGGTGCACCTCCATGTGCATTCCAACAAATCGGACTATACCCTATGCCGTTTACACCATTTTCTCAAGGGAAATCTCAGTAAATGCATCACCCCTTAGCGGGCGAAACTCAGTTCTGCCATTGGACGAATTGACTCAAACAACCCCTTCTTTTCCTTCATTCATCCAATTGTAACGCACAAATGCCATACCATCGGTTTCCCTCAGGCCCGAGACGCGCCATACTCCCCTTATCTTGCCTTGGTTAAGCTTGTAACCGGAGTTAAGGTCATTAATCAACTTACAAGTGATTAGTCATCTCTAAACCATGTTTCAAGATTAATGTCCTTTTTAATTCTTTCTCACCGTTTTTATATGGATGTTAATACTTTTTTATAGTTGTTTCCCATCATTCTTGGGGCGGAATAGAAGATTACACTTGATCCACCACATTTCAATATAAGGAAAGTCACTCCAATGCCAAAGTCACCGTTGATCGCCACCTAGGCGCACCTCTATGTGCCCGGCAACTAATCGGACTGTAGCCTATGCTGTTTACGCCATGTCCTCAAGGGAAATATCATCAAATAAATCCCACCTTAACTGTTGTAACTCAGTTCCAGCACAGGACGAATTGAAACGAAGAAACCCATCTTTTCTTTCATTCTTGCAATTGTAGCCCACATATGCCATACCATTGGTTTCCCTCAATCCCAAGATGATTACGCCCAAAGAATAACGCGGTAGTTGTAGCACAGTTTTGGGGTGTCGATTCCACAGGGAGACAAATTAAAAAAATAGCAAGAGAAACAAAGAAACTAAAGAAAAATATTAAATAGATAATGGAGAACAAAGATTAAGTTTAAATGTAAATTAAAGTGATGTAAAGTGATTAACGGAAAAAGTTCTCAAATTTGACAAAGAGTAGAGTGTCGGGAATCCCTTGCACAAATCTGGTATTTTAATTATTCTTAATTAATTGGATAACTCAATTAGGAACTCAATTCCCGCAATTCCCAATCGGAAGGTATAGATTTGTAAACCAAACTTAAATAAAATGAAACCCTTTGAAAAAACATTCATCACTTTTGAAAAACGTGAATTAATATCCCTATTGATAAAATCCAATGACGACAATATACTCAGGAAGCGATATTGCAGCAAAAAACTAAATCAATATAGATAAATAATTGATCCAAACATAATCGAAGAACAAATCCATTCAATAGAAAAAGCATGACTGAATCCATAAACAGAATAAATTCTATGATTATTCAGAGAAGAAAACATCAACGATGAATTGAGAATAATAAAACAAAAGAGTTTTAGAAATTGAAAATCAAATACATGAATTAAGAATAAATTAGAAATACCATCTAATGTGCAAGTTCATCCCTAACCCTACTTGAGAATTTAGTTACCCATAAATATAATCGACAACAAAAATCTCCAGAGAAAGCTGAAGCGAACGGTGGCCATGGAAGTGATTTTCTGCTCTCTTCAGATCTGCCTCTTGTGCCTCTTCCTCCCCCCCATTTCGTGCTAATGATATGCTTATATAGGGTAAGAAAGAAACCCTAATGTCCTCTTGATTTCCGCATAAAAAAATCGCCTAAATTTTAGGACTTATTTTGGCAGCCACGTACAGCCTTCAGGATTTCGAATTTGGAAATCCTTATTAGAGACAAAGTTATAGCCCTTTAAGATAGCTTTCCAATGCATCAAGAATTGCATCAATATGATATATGAGTAAAAAGATACAGTCAAAAACACTAAAGTATGTCCAGACTGTCTCCTAGCGAATTTCGGACTTGGACTTCTTGTGGTTTCATTTTGTGATTTTTTTTCTTTTTCTTTTCTTCCAAATTGCTCTCAAACCTCATGAATGTCTTTGAATTTGACTGGGCTTGACTTGCTCTTTTATAAACTCTGAAATTAGCCATAAAAAAACTGCTTAGGAGTATCCCAACGTAAATAGAAATTCAATTTAAGAATACACATTAATTCATATGATTTCTATTCACATTTTAGCATTTTAGTCTAATAATAGGGTATATAGAGTGCACTTTCGCACACTCATCACACTCCCCAACTTACTCATTGCTAGTCCCTAGCAATTTTTATGTCAAAACAATGAAAGAGACCAAAGAAAATCACACATAAAGGCCATCAAGTCACACTTTCCAGATTCACATATCAAAACAATCTAAGGAATCCAATAACCCATCAAGATCAATCCACCTATAGCAATCCACAGAGTGTGTGTGTGTTCTCCAAGCCATAACCATCGTACCACTAACCTTGATACATGCAACATCAAGAACATCTTAAGCAAAAGGTTCAACTCCATAACTCACGGGTATAATAGTGTTTTGTGTAAGGGCTCTCTCTATGGAGTTGACAATGGGTGTATATACACTCTCATGGAAAATTAGGCAATTATGTACAAGTAACAAGCAAACATTGATCTTATGATAGGAACACTAACAAATGAGACTTCCATCAATCTTTTCAACAGCTTATTTAGGATCAGAATGGTCAACACAAAAGGTTGTAATGTGGCTTGGTTTTGGGGTTATATGAAAAAAAAGGATGAAAGGGATTCAAAAACTTCCAAGTACATACAAATGGAATTTTATTAAATATCTCAATAGACCACACTTCTCACTTAATATACTCTCCAACTTTTCAGATCATCAAATAATAATGCTTTTCCTTCTTCTTCCTTTTTTTTTTTTTTTCAACAATTTGATGGACAAACACATGCCACTTTTGTATTCTTTCCATCTATACCAACTTCTTCTTCTTCTTTTTTTGAAGCTCACTCAATTGAACACTTTGCAACTTGTACTCTTCTCTTTTTTTTCCGTCGTCTTCTTCTTCTCTGTTTTTTTTAATTGAAAATGACAAAATTAAAGAAAGAAAATAAAAATTCCACACCTAGTATACACTTGGAAGTAAAAGGGTGAGAAAATCTGTGTATAGGTTATACTCCAATGTGGAGAGGCATGGATGATATGGGCATATGAAAAGAAAAAGATACAAGTGTTTTATTGGCTCAAAGTTGGCTACTAGGGGTCTATGATGGAAAGGATAGCTTGAAAAGCTCAAACGTTAATCCTAAGTTGACCTTCGTCATATCCCAAGTATATCCACCATTGTACTGCAAACCATGTAATGATATTCTCAAAAGAAGTGTCCAATTCAACAGATCAATGAACGCTTATCACAATTTACTGCATTTGTATGCTCTCAATCCTCTCCAAACTCACATGAAAACTTAAGCAAAAGAGTTCTCTAGCTACATGTGTCAAACCACCATCTTACCACAAAATTTGGATAAGTGCATTAAGGATTCTGTGAATGTTTCAGCAAAAAATGATCTGGTGGGTTTGGTGAATTCACGAAGATGGCTATGAATGAGAATGAGTACACATGTGAAAATGATGCACATGTGATGCAAATTAAAAAAAAATTGACACATGAAAATATGCCACAGAGTTCCAACAAGCATTTTAAAAACTGAATTTGCACCACTGCCCCCCAACTTAAATGAAACATTGTCCTCAATGTTTAAGAATCAAAATTGAATGGGGAGTAATTGAAAATGGTAGAATACACCTGATGAGTGACGTGGGTAGCTCCCTAAACACCAAAGATGGTAATCTGAAATGACGAAATGAAACTATCCTGCAATCAAAAACAAAGAAAACAACAGCAAACAAAAAAGGAAAAGAAAGAAAATAAGAAAAAAAACAAAAACAAAACAAAGCAAAACAAAATAAATAAAGAAACACATACCTTGGTGGTGTGGTCAAGGTTGATAGACTGGATCCACAAGTGGAATGTCTTCCACTTCTGGAACTTGCCTATCAATTAATATTTTAAGGCGTTGACCATTTACTTTAAAGATCCGACCATCCTTAGGATCTTCTATTTCTACCACCCCATTTACAAAAATATTTTTCACTAGAAATGGGTCAGTCCACCTAAACCGAAGTTTTCCTTTGTGCTTGTGAGATCCAAAATCATATAAGCATATTTGGTCATTATGTTTAAAACTCTTCCTAAGAATATTTTTATCATGAAACGCTTTCATTTTAACCTTATAGACTTTAGACTTAGGCAAATATTTCAATTTAACTCTTGGTGCTTTCATACTTACAGGAATCTGTTTTCCACATTTCTTAGGCAACTCCTCAAATTTCTGTTGCCAAAGCTGTGTGTCATAATCCTGAGTTTCATCAAAAACAGCACAAATATCAATAACATCAGATGAATCACTAACAGATGTATTAAGCTCAGAATTCACAAGGGAATATTCAAGGGGATCAAAATCATGAGTTGTGTGAACTCCCTTGTCTATGAGTGCATCAATCATATACGTTTGGTGGCACTCGTCATCTGTTGGCTGCTTCTCAATATGGAAAATGTTGACCTCCATGGTCATGTTTCCAAAAGATAACTTCATCAACCCATTCCTGAAATTTAGAAGTGCATTAGACGTAGCAAGGAAAGGTCTACCTAATATGAGAGGAACTTTAGAGTTAGACTCAACAACTGATTGAGTGTCCAAAATTAAGAGATCAACAGGATAATAAAACTTGTCAATTTGGATCAAAACATCCTCAACTATCCCCCTCGGTTTCTTAATTGAACGATCAGCCAATTGAAGCACGACAGAAGTAGGCTTAATTTCACCCAAACCAAGCTGCAAAAAAATGGAATAAGGCATCAAATTAACACTAGCTCCTAGATCTAGCAAGGCTTGCCCAAACTCATGATTCACAATATTACATGCAATGGTTGGACAACCAGGATCCTTGTACTTAGGAGGAATTCGTTGCTCAATTAGAGCACTAACTTGCTCTGTCAGAAATGCTGTCTTCTTAACATGGTGCTTCCTCTTAACTGTACACAAATCTTTAAGAACTTTTGCATAAGTGGGAACTTGTTTAATAACATGCAAAAGAGGAAGGTTAATCTTTACCTGCCTGAGGTTCTCCAAGATTTCATTACTAGGATCCAAAGTTCGCATACCAGATTTTAAAGCTTGAGGAAATGGTACCTTAACTGGACTCTTGATTACCTCGGCATCCTTGGGGAACTCGGTGCTATCATTGCTTTGTTTCTCTTCAACATCCTCTTGCTTATCAGTTGTTGGGATGTGTAAGGACTTACCACTTTTTGTCATAATGGCATTGACTTCTTTTAAATTTTTTTGTGCCATATGCTGACCTTGGGGTGCGGATTGAGCTTGAGAATGAAACTTGCCACGCTCATTCACACTCAAGGAGCTCATTATCTTGGATATATGACCCTTTATCTCTTTGTTTTCTTCAACAACCTGCATAATCAAAGATTCAAACTTTTGATTAGTTTTACTTTGTACCTCAATAAAAGCATGCAAAGTGTTTTCTAAAGGACTCCTAGAAGATGAAGGTGCATGATATGGTGCAGGATATGATCTAGGGGGTTGTGCAGGCGGCTGGTTTTCAGACTTCCAGCTAAAATTGGGGTGATTACGCCACCCTGGATTGTAGGTATCAGAGAAAGGTGCAACAGGCTTCATATACATACCTAAGGCATTACATTGTTCCTCATACATCCCTCTCATCTCAGCAAATGTGGGACACTCTTGGGCAAGGTGATCTACCCCACCACACACAAAACATCGTCCAAAAGATTCTGCATGATTAGCCACGTGTGTTGGCTTTAAGTCTTTTATTCTTCAACACCTCTAGCTCCCTAGTGAGCATCTCAACCTTAGCCTTTAGGTTATCTTCTTCCCTGAGATGGTAAATTCCACCACCATTTAGGTTTCCTGCAGGTCGTGACCTATTTGTGCTCTCAGTAGCACTAGGTCCAGTCCAAGTGTGAGCTTTTTCAGCAAGCTCATTGAGGTATTCTATGGCCTCATCAGGATCTTTCTGTAAGAACTCACCATTACACATCATCTCCACAAATTGACGCTCTCTAGGTGTAAGTCCCTCATAAAAATAGCTCACCAAGCGCCAATTCTCATACCCATGGTGAGGACACATACTCAATAGCTCCTTAAATCTCTCCCAAGACTGATACAAAGTCTCACTGTCCTTTTGTACAAAGGTGGAGATTTGTCTTTTTAAAGCATTGGTCTTATGTTGGGGAAAGTATTTATTAAAAAAGACCTGAGTCATCTCATTCCATGACCCAATAGATCGTGGTCTCAAAGAGTATAGCCAACTCTTAGCTCTATCCTTCAAAGAAAGAACTTAAGTCTCACAATGTCATCAGTTGCATTTTGACTATGAAAAGTCGCAACTACTTCCTCAAACTCCCTAATGTGCACATATGGATTTTCATTTTCCAAGCCATGAAAAGTAGGGAGTAACTGTATCATCCCTGTTTTAAAATCCAATTGGCAAATATTAGCTGGAAACATGATGCATGATGGTGTGGCTGTGCGTGTAGGGTGGAGGTAATCCTGAAGGGTCCTAGTGGGTTGATCTTCATGTTCACTCATTTTCTCAAAATTAGAAGAATTATCAAACAAATGATCAGAAAATTAAACTCTGACTCTAACACAGGTCTACAAGCAAACCGACCCAAGGCGTCTCTATACCTGTGCATGCAAGGTAGAGAAAAACCTAACACTAAAAAAAACTACAAAAAGAAAAAGAAAATAAAAAAAAATGCAGCAAGCTAAAATAGGGAACGAAGTTACCGCCTTTACAAACTGTTGAAAAGAAAAACTATCTCACAATTCTTCTACCATCTCCCCGGCAACGGCGCCAAAATTTGATTACGCCCAAAGAATAATGCGGTAGTTGTAGCACAGCTTTGGGGTGTCGATTCCACAGGGAGACAAATTAAAAAAATAGCAAGAGAAACAAAGAAACTAAAGAAAAATATTAAATAGATAATGGAGAACAAAGATTAATTTTAAATGTAAATTAAAGTGAAGTAAAGTGATTAACGGAAAAAGTACTCAAATTTGACAAACAGTAGAGTGTCGGGAATCTCTTGCACAAATCTGGTATTTTAATTATTCTTAATTCATTGGATAACTCAATTAGGAACTCAATTCCCGCAATTCCCAATCGGAAGGTATAGATTTATAAACCAGATTTAAATAAAATGAAACCCTTTGAAAAAACATTCATCACTTTTAAAAAACGTAAATTACTATCCCTATTGATAAAATCCAATGACGACAATATACTCAGGAAGCGATATTGCAGCACAAAACTAAACCAATATACATAAATAATTGATCCAAACATAATCAAAGAACTAATCCATTCAATAGAAAAAGCATGACTGAATCCATAAACAGAATAAATTCTATGATTATTCAGAGAAGAAAACATCAACGATGAATTGAGAATGATAAAACAAAAGAGTTTTAGAAATTAAAAATCAAATACATGAATTAAGAATAAATTAGAAATACCATCTAATGTGCAAGTTCATCCCTAACCCTACTTGAGAATTTAGTTACCCATAAATATAATGGACAACAAAAATCTCCAGAGAAAACTGAAGCGAACGGTGGCCATGTAAGTCATTTTCTCCTCTCTTCAGATCTGCCTCATGTGCCTCTTCCTCCCCCCCCCCCCCCCCCAATTTCGTGCTAATGATATGCTTATATAGGGTAAGAAAGAAACCTTAATGTCCTCTTGATTTTCGCACAAAAAAATTGCCAAAATTTTAGGACTTATCTTGGAAGCCACGTACAGCCTTCAGGAGTTCGAATTTGGAAATCCTTATTAGGGACAAAGTTATAGCCCTTTAAGATAACTTTCCAATGAATCAAGAATCGAATCAATCCGATATATGACTAAAAAGATACAGTCAAAACACCAAAGTATGTCCAGACTGTCTCCTAGCGAATTTCAGACTTGGACTTCTTGTGGTTTCATTTTGTGATTTTTTTCTTTTTCTTTTCTCCCAAATTGCTCTCAAACCCCATGAATGTCCTCTTTGAATTTGACTGGGCTTGACTTACTCTTTTATAAACTCTGAAATTTGACATAAAAAAACTGCTTAGGAGTATCCCAACGTAAATAGAAATTCAATTTAAGAATACACATTAATTCAGATGATTTCTATTCACATTTTAGCATTTTAGTCCAATAATAGGGTATATAGAGTGCACTTTCGCACACTCATCAACCAAGATGTGCCATACGCCCCTAATCTAGACTTGGTGATGCTTGTGACTGGAGTTAAGGGCAATATTCAACTACAAGTGATTATTCATCTTTAAACCATCCTCAAAACTTAATTTCCTTTTTAATTCTTTCTCTCCCTTTTCGTATGGGCCTTATTCCTCTTATTGTTTTCTTTGCCATCATTCTTGGAGTGAATTAGAAGAATAGACCTGATCCACCACATTTCAATACAAGGAAAGTCATTCCAACGCCAGAGTCACCGCCAATCGCCACCTAGGTGCACCTCTTTGTGCATTGCAACGAATCGGACTATAGCCTATGCCGTTTACACCAATTTCTAGAGGGAAATCTCGTCAAATGCATCCCACCTTAACCGTCTAGTTCAATTCTCTAACAATGGACGAACTGACACGAAGAAACCTGTCTTTTATATCATTCTTCCAATTGTAGCCTTAGATGTGGGCCATACTCTCCTTATTTGGCCTAGGTGAAACTTGGAACCGGTGCTAAGAGCATTAATCAACTTACAAGCGATTACTCATGTCCAAACCATGTTTCAGGCTGGATTTCCCTTTTAGTTCTTTTTCACCATTTTAATATGCACATTAATACTTTTATTGTTGTTTCCCACCATTCTTAGAGTGAAATAGAAGATTAGACTTGATAAACCACATTTCAAAACACGGAAAGTCGTTCCAACGCCCAAGTCACCGCCAAACGCCACCTAGGTGCACCTCCATGTGCATTCCAACAAATCGGATTGTACCCTATGCCGTTTACACCATTTTCTCAAGGGAAATCTCAGTAAATGCATCACCCCTTAGCGGGCGAAACTCAATTCTGCCATTGGACGAATTGACTCAAACAACCCCTTCTTTTCCTTCATTCATCCAATTGTAACGCACAGATGCCATACCATCGGTTTCCCTCAGGCCCAAGACGCGCCATACTCCCCTTATCTTGCCTTGGTTAAGCTTGTAACCGGAGTTAAGGTCATTAATCAACTTACAAGTGATTAGTCATCTCTAAACCATGTTTCAAGATTAATTTCCATTTTAATTCTTTCCCAACATTTTTATATGGATGTTAATACTTTTTTATAGTTGTTTCCCATCATTCTTAGAGCGGAATAGAAGATTACACTTGATCCACCACATTTCAATATAAGGAAAGTCACTCCAATGCCAAAGTCACCGTCGATCGCCACCTAGGCGCACCTCTATGTGCACGGCAACTAATCGGACTCTAGCCTATGCTGTTTACGCCATGTCCTCAAGGGAAATATCATCAAATACATCCCACCTTAACTGTTGTAACTCAGTTCCAGCACAGGACGAATTCAAACGAAGAAACCCATCTTTTCTTTCATTCTTCCAATTGTAGCCCACATATGCCATACCATCGGTGTCCCTGAAGCCCAAGATGTGCCATACGCCCCTAATCTAGATTTGGTGATGCTTGTGACTGGAGTTAAGGGCATTATTCAACTACAAGTGATTATTCATCTTTAAACCATCCTCTGAACATAATTTCCTTTTTAATTCTTTCTCTCCCTTTTCATATGGGCCTTATTCCTCTTATTGTTTTCTTTGCCATCATTCTTGGAGTGAATTAGAAGATTAGACCTGATCCACCACATTTCAATACAAGGAAAGTCTTTCCAACGCCAGAGTCACTGCCAATCGCCACCTAGGTGCACCTCTTTTTGAATTGCAACGAATCGGACTACAGCCTATGCCGTTTACACCAATTTCTCGAGGGAAATCTCGTCAAATGCATCCCACCTTAACCTCTAGCTCAATTCTCTAGCATTGGAGGAACTGACACGAAGAAACCTGTCTTTTATATCGTTCTTCCAATTGTAGCCTTAGATGTGTGCCATACGCGCCTTATTTGGCCTTGGTGAAACTTGGAACCGGTGCTAAGGGCATTAATCAACTTACAAGCGATTACTCATGTCCAAACCATGTTTTAGGCTGGATTTCCCTTTTAGTTCTTTCTCACCATTTTAATATGGACATTAATACTTTTATTGTTGTTTCCCACCATTCTTAGAGTGAAATAAAAGATTAGACTTGATAAACCACATTTCAACACACGGAAAGTCGTTCCAACGCCCAAGTCACCGCCAAACGCCACCTAGGTGCACCTCCATGTGCATTCCAACAAATCGGACTGTACCCTATGCCGTTTATACCATTTTCTCAAGGGAAATCTCAGTAAATGCATCACCCCTTAGCCGGCGAAACTCAGTTCTGGCATTGGACGAATTGACTCAAACAACCCCTTCTTTTCCTTCATTCATCCAATTGTAACGCACAGATGCCATACCATCGGTTTCCCTCATGCCCAAGACGCGCCATACTCCCCTTATCTTGCCTTGGTTAAGCTTGTAACCGGAGTTAAGGTCATTAATCAACTTACAAGTGATTAGTCATCTCTAAACCATGTTTCAAGATTAATTTCCTTTTTAATTCTTTCTCACCATTTTTATATGGATGTTAATACTTTTTTATAGTTGTTTCCCATCATTCTTAGAGCGGCATAGAAGATTACACTTGATCCACCACATTTCAATATAAGGAAAGTCACTCTAATGCCAAAGTCACCGTCGATCGCCAGCTAGGCGAACCTCTATGTGCACGGCAACTAATCGGACTCTAGCCTATGCTGTTTACGCCATGTCGTCAAGGGAAATATCATCAAATACATCCCACCTTAACTGTTGTAATTCAGTTCCAGCACAGGACGAATTCAAACGAGGAAACCCGTCTTTTCCTTCATTCTTCCAATTGTAGCCCACATATGCCATACCATTGGTTTCCCTCAAGCCCAAGATGTGCCATATGCCCCTAATCTAGACTTGGTGATGCTTGTGACTGGAGTTAAGGGTATTATTCAACTACAAGTGATTATTCATCTTTAAACCATCCTCTAAACATAATTTCCTTTGTAATTCTTTCTCTCCCTTTTCGTATGGGCCTCATTCCTCTTATTGTTTTCTTTGCCATCATTCTTGGAGTGAATTAGAAGATTAGACCTGATCCACCACATTTCAATACAAGGAAAGCCATTCCAACGCCAGAGTCACCGCCAATCGCCACTTAGGTGGTCCTCTTTGTGCATTGCAATGAATCGGACTATAGCCTATGCCGTTTACACCAATTTCTCGAGGGAAATCTCGTCAAATGCATCCGACCATAACCGTCTATCTCAATTCTCTAGCATTGGACAAACTGACACGAAGAAACTTGTCTTTTATATCGTACTTCCAATTGTAGCCTTAGATGTGCGCCATACGCGCCTTATTTGGCCTTGGTCAATCTGGGAACCGGTCCTAAGGGCATTAATCAACTTACAAGCGATTACTCATGTCCAAACCATGTTTCAGGCTGGATTTCCCTTTTAGTTCTTTTTCACCATTTTAATATGCACATTAATACTTTTATTGTTGTTTCCCACCATTCTTAGAGTGAAATAGAAGATTAGACTTGATAAACCACATTTCAAAACACGGAAAGTCGTTCCAACGCCCAAGTCACCGCCAAACGCCACCTAGGTGCACCTCCATGTGCATTCCAACAAATCGGACTGTACCCTATGCCGTTTACACCATTTTCTCAAGGGAAATCTCAGTAAATGCATCACCCCTTAGCGGGCGAAACTCAATTCTGCCATTGGACGAATTGACTCAAACAACCCCTTCTTTTCCTTCATTCATCCAATTGTAACGCACAGATGCCATACCATCGGTTTCCCTCAGGCCCAAGACGCGCCATACTCCCCTTATCTTGCCTTGGTTAAGCTTGTAACCGGAGTTAAGGTCATTAATCAACTTACAAGTGATTAGTCATCTCTAAACCATGTTTCAAGATTAATTTCCATTTTAATTCTTTCCCAACATTTTTATCTGGATTTTAATACTTTTTTATAGTTGTTTCCCATCATTCTTAGAGCGGAATAGAAGATTACACTTGATCCACCACATTTCAATATAAGGAAAGTCACTCCAATGCCAAAGTCACCGTCGATCGCCACCTAGGCGCACCTCTATGTGCACGGCAACTAATCGGACTCTAGCCTATGCTGTTTACGCCATGTCCTCAAGGGAAATATCATCAAATACATCCCACCTTAACTATTGTAACTCAGTTCCAGCACAGGACGAATTCAAACGAAGAAACCCATCTTTTCTTTCATTCTTCCAATTGTAGCCCACATATGCCATACCATCGGTGTCCCTGAAGCCCAAGATGTGCCATACGCCCCTAATCTAGATTTGGTGATGCTTGTGACTGGAGTTAAGGGCATTATTCAACTACAAGTGATTATTCATCTTTAAACCATCCTCTGAACATAATTTCCTTTTTAATTCTTTCTCTCCCTTTTCATATGGGCCTCATTCCTCTTATTGTTTTCTTTGCCATCATTCTTGGAGTGAATTAGAAGATTAGACCTGATCCACCACATTTCAATACAAGGAAAGTCTTTCCAACGCCAGAGTCACTGCCAATCGCCACCTAGGTGCACCTCTTTTTGAATTGCAACGAATCGGACTACAGCCTATGCCGTTTACACCAATTTCTCGAGGGAAATCTCGTCAAATGCATCCCACCTTAACCTCTAGCTCAATTCTCTAGCATTGGAGGAACTGACACGAAGAAACCTGTCTTTTATATCGTTCTTCCAATTGTAGCCTTAGATGTGCGCCATACGCGCCTTATTTGGCCTTGGTCAATCTGGGAACCGGTGCTAAGGGCATTAATCAACTTACAAGCGATTACTCATGTCCAAACCATGTTTCAGGCTGGATTTCCCTTTTAGTTCTTTCTCACCATTTTAATATGGACATTAATACTTTTATTGTTGTTTCCCACCATTCTTAGAGTGAAATAAAAGATTAGACTTGATAAACCACATTTCAACACACGGAAAGTCGTTCCAACGCCCAAGTCACCGCCAAACGCCACCTAGGTGCACCTCCATGTGCATTCCAACAAATCGGACTGTACCCTATGCCGTTTATACCATTTTCTCAAGGGAAATCTCAGTAAATGCATCACCCCTTAGCCGGCGAAACTCAGTTCTGGCATTGGACGAATTGACTCAAACAACCCCTTCTTTTCCTTCATTCATCCAATTGTAACGCACAGATGCCATACCATCGGTTTCCCTCATGCCCAAGACGCGCCATACTCCCCTTATCTTGCCTTGGTTAAGCTTGTAACCGGAGTTAAGGTCATTAATCAACTTACAAGTGATTAGTCATCTCTAAACCATGTTTCAAGATTAATTTCCTTTTTAATTCTTTCTCACCATTTTTATATGGATGTTAATACTTTTTTATAGTTGTTTCCCATCATTCTTAGAGCGGCATAGAAGATTACACTTGATCCACCACATTTCAATATAAGGAAAGTCACTCTAATGCCAAAGTCACCGTCGATCGCCAGCTAGGCGAACCTCTATGTGCACGGCAACTAATCGGACTCTAGCCTATGCTGTTTACGCCATGTCCTCAAGGGAAATATCATCAAATACATCCCACCTTAACTGTTGTAACTCAGTTCCAGCACAGGACGAATTCAAACGAAGAAACCCATCTTTTCTTTCATTCTTCCAATTGTAGCCCACATATGCCATACCATTGGTTTCCCTGAAGCCCAAGATGTGCCATACACCCCTAATCTAGATTTGGTGATGCTTGTGACTGGAGTTAAGGGCATTATTCAACTACAAGTGATTATTCATCTTTAAACCATCCTCTGAACATAATTTCCTTTTTAATTCTTTCTCTCCCTTTTCATATGGGCCTTATTCCTCTTATTGTTTTCTTTGCCATCATTCTTGGAGTGAATTAGAAGATTAGACCTGATCCACCACATTTCAATACAAGGAAAGTCTTTCCAACGCCAGAGTCACTGCCAATCGCCACCTAGGTGCACCTCTTTTTGAATTGCAACGAATCGGACAACAGCCTATGCCGTTTACACCAATTTCTCGAGGGAAATCTCGCCAAATGCATCCCACCTTAACCTCTAGCTCAATTCTCTAGCATTGGAGGAACTGACACGAAGAAACCTGCCTTTTATATCGTTCTTCCAATTGTAGCCTTAGATGTGTGCCATACGCACCTTATTTGGCCTTAGTGAAACTTGGAACCGGTGCTAAGGGCATTAATCAACTTACAAGCGATTACTCATGTCCAAACCATGTTTTAGGCTGGATTTCCCTTTTAGTTCTTTCTCACCATTTTAATATGGACATTAATACTTTTATTGTTGTTTCCCACCATTCTTAGAGTGAAATAAAAGATTAGACTTGATAAACCACATTTCAACACACGGAAAGTCGTTCCAACGCCCAAGTCACCGCCAAACGCCACCTAGGTGCACCTCCATGTGCATTCCAACAAATTGGACTGTACCCTATGCCGTTTATACCATTTTCTCAAGGGAAATCTCAGTAAATGCATCACCCCTTAGCCGGCGAAACTCAGTTCTGGCATTGGACGAATTGACTCAAACAACCCCTTCTTTTCCTTCATTCATCCAATTGTAACGCACAGATGCCATACCATCGGTTTCCCTCAAGCCCAAGACGCGCCATACTCCCCTTATCTTGCCTTGGTTAAGCTTGTAACCGGAGTTAAGGTCATTAATCAACTTACAAGTGATTAGTCATCTCTAAACCATGTTTCAAGATTAATTTCCTTTTTAATTCTTTCTCACCATTTTTATATGGATGTTAATACTTTTTTATAGTTGTTTCCCATCATTCTTAGAGCGGAATAGAAGATTACACTTGATCCACCACATTTCAATATAAGGAAAGTCACTCCAATGCCAAAGTCACCGTCGATCGCCACCTAGGCGCACCTCTATGTGCACGACAACTAATCGGACTCTAGCCTATGCTGTTTACGCCATGTCCTCAAGGGAAATATCATCAAATACATCCCACCCTAACTGTTGTAACTTAGTTCCAGCACAGGACAAATTCAAATGAAGAAACCCGTCTTTTCTTTCATTCTTCCAATTGTAGCCCACATATGTCATACCATTGGTTTCCCTCAAGCCCAAGATGTGCCATACGCCCCTAATCTAGATTTGGTGAAGCTTGTGACTGGAGTTAAGGGCATTATTCAACTACAAGCGATTATTCATCTTTAAACCATCCTCTGAACTTACTTTCCTATGTAATTCTTTCTCTCCCTTTTCGTATGGGCCTTATTCCTCTTATTGTTTTCTTTGCCATCATTCTTGGAGTGAATTAGAAGATTAGACCTGATCCACCACATTTCAATACAAGGACAGTCATTCCAACGCCAGAGTCACCCCCAATCGCCACCTAGGTGCACCTCTTTGTGCATTGCAACGAATCGGACAATAGCCTTTGCCGTTTACACCAATTTCTAGAGGAAAATCTCGTCAAATGCATCCCACGTTAACCGTCTAGCTGAATTCTCTAGCATTGGACGAACTGACACGAAGAAACCTGTCTTTTATATCGTTCTTCCAATTGTAGCCTTAGATGTGTGCCATACGCTCCTTATTTGGCCATGGTGAAACTTGGAACCGGTGCTAAGGGCATTAATCAACTTACAAGCGATTACTCATGCCCAAACCATGTTTTAGGCTGGATTTCCCTTTTAGTTCTTTCTCACCATTTTAATATGGACATTAATACTTTTATTGTTGTTTCCCATTACTCTTAGAGTGAAATAGAAGATTAGACTTGATAAACCACATTTCAACACATAGAAAGTTGTTCCAACGCCCAAGTCACTGCCAAACGCCACCTAGGTGCACGTCCATGTGCATTCCAACTAATCGGACTGTACCCTATGCCGTTTACACCATTTTCTCAAGGGAAATCTCAGTAAATGCATCACCCCATAGCGGGCGAAACTCAATTCTGACATTGGACGAATTGACTCAAACAACCCCTTCTTTTCCTTCATTCATCCAATTGTAACGCACAGATGCCATACCATCGGTTTCCCTCAGGCCCAAGACGCGCCATACTCCCCTTATCTTGCCTTGGTTAAGCTTGTAACCGGAGTTAAGGTCATTAATCAACTTACAAGTGATTAGTGATCTCTAAACCATTTTTATATGGACGTTAATACTTTTTTATAGTTCTTTCCCATCATTCTTCGAGCGGAATAGAAGATTACACTTGATCGACCACATTTCAATATAAGAAAAGTCACTCCAATGCCAAAGTCACCGTCGATCGCCACCTAGGCGCAACTCTAAGTGCACGACAACTAATCGGACTCTAGCCTATGCTGTTTACCCCATGTCCTCAAGGGAAATATCATCAAATACATCCCACCCTAACTGTTGTAACTCAGTTCCAGTACAGGACGAATTCAAACGAAGAAACCCGTCTTTTCTTTCATTCTTCCAATTGTAGCCCACATATGCCATACCATCGGTTTCCCTCAAGCCCAAGACGCGCCATACTCCCCTTATCTTGCCTTGGTTAAGCTTGTAACCGGAGTTAAGGTCATTAGTCAACTTACAAGTGATTAGTCATCTCTAAACAATGTTTCAAGATTAATTTCCTTTTTAATTCTTTCTCACCGTTTTTATATGGATGTTAATACTTTTTTATAGTTGTTTCCCATCATTCTTAGAGCGGAATAGAAGATTACACTTGATCCACCACATTTCAATATAAGAAAAGTCACTCCAATGCCAAAGTCACCGTCGATCACCACCTAGGCGCACCTCTATGTGCACTGCAACTAATTGGACTCTAGCCTATGCTGTTTACGCCACGTCCTCAAGGTTTCATCAAATACATCCCACCTTAACTGTTGTAAGCCAGTTCCAGCACAGGACGAATTCAAACGAAGAAATCCCTCTTTTCTTTCATTCTTCCAATTGTAGCCCACATATGCCATACCATTGGTTTCCCTCAAGCCCAAGATGTGCCTTACGCCCCTAATCTAGACTTGGTGATGCTTTTGACTGGAATTAAGGGCATTATTCAACTACAAGTGATTATTCATCTTTAAACCATCCTCTGAACTTAATTTCCTTTTTAATTCTTTCTCTCACTTTTCGTATGGGCCGTATTCCTGTTATTGTTTTCTTTGCCATCATTCTTGGAGTGAATTAGAAGATTAGACCTGATCCACCACATTTCAATACAAGGAAAGTCATTTCAAAGCCAGAGTCACTGCCAATCGCCACCAAGGTGCACCTCTTTGTGCATTGCAACGAATCGAACTATAGCCTATGCCGTTTACAGCAATTTCTCGAGGGAAATCTCATCAAATGCATCCCACCTTAACCGTCTAGCTCAATTCTCTAGCATTGTACGAATTGACAAGAAGAAACTTGTCTTTTATATCGTTCTTCCAATTGTAGCCTTAGATGTGTGCCATACGCGCCTTATTTGGCCTTGGTGAAACTTGGAACCGGTGCTTAGGGCATTAATCAACTTACAAGCGATTACTCATGTCCAATCGATGTTTTAGGCTGTATTTCCCTTTTAGTTCTTTCATACCATTTTCATATGGACATTAATACTTTTATTGTTGTTTCCCACCATTCTTAGAGTGAAAAAGAAGATTAGACTTGATAAACCACTTTTCAACACAAGGAAAGTCGTTCCAACGCCCAAGTCACCGCCAAACGCCACCTAGGTGCACCTCCATGTGCATTCCAACTAATCAGACTGTACCCTATGCCGTTTAAACCATTTTCTCAATGGAAATCTCAGTAAATGCATTACACCTTAGCCGTCGAAACTCAGTTCTGGCATTGGACGAATTGACTCAAACAAACCCTTCTTTTCCTTCATTCATCCAATTGTAATGCACAGATGCCATACCATCGGTTTCCCTCAAGCCCAAGACGCGCCATACTCCCCTTATCTTGCCTTGGTTAAGCTTGTAACCGGAGTTAAGGTCATTAATCAACTTACAAGTGATTAGTCATCTCTAAACCATGTTTCAAGATTAATTTCCTTTTTAATTCTTTCTCACCGTTTTTATTTGGACGTTAATACTTTTTTATAGTTGTTTCCCATCATTCTTAGAGCGGAATAGAAGATTACACTTGATCCACCACATTTCAATATAAGAAAAGTCACTCCAATGCCAAAGTCACCGTCGATCGCCACCTAGGCGCACCTCTATGTGCACTGCAACTAATCGGACTCTAGCCTATGCTGTTTACGCCACGTCCTCAAGGTTTCATCAAATACATCCCACCTTAACTGTTGTAACTCATTTCCAGCATAGGACGAATTCAAACGAAGAAACCCGTCTTTTCTGTCATTCTTCCAATTGTAGCCCACATATGCCATACCATTGGTTTCCCTCAAGCCCAAGATGTGCCATACGCCCCTAATCTAGATTTGGTGATGCTTGTGACTAGAGTTAGGGGCATTATTCAACTACAACTGATTATTCATCTTTAAACCATCCTCTGAACTTAATTTCCTCTTTAATTCTTTCTCTCCCTTTTCGTATGGGCCTTATTCCTCTTATTGTTTTCTTTGCCATCATTCTTGGAGTGAATTAGAAGATTAGACCTGATCCACCACATTTCAATACAAGGAAAGTCATTCCAACGCCAGAGTCACCGCCAATCGCCACCTAGGTGCACCTCTTTGTGCATTGCAACGAATCAGACTATAGCCTATGCCGTTTACACCAATTTCTCAAGGGAAATCTCGCCAAATGCATCCCACCTTAACCGTCTAGCTCAATTCTCTAGCATTGGACGAACTGACACGAAGAAACTCGTCTTTTATATCGTTCTTCCAATCGTAGCCTTAGATGTTTCCCACCATTAATACTTTCATATGGACATTAATACTTTTATTGTTGTTTCCCACCATTCTTAGAGTGAAAAAGAAGATTAGACTTGATAAACCACATTTCAACACAAGGAAAGTCGTTCCAACGCCCAAGTCACCGCCGAACGCCACCTAGGTGCAGCTCCATGTGCATTCCAACTAATCGGACTGTACCCTATGCCGTTTACACCATTTTCTCAAGGGAAATCTCAGTAAATGCATCACCCCTTGGCCGTCGAAACTCAGTTGTGGCATTGGACGAACTGACTCAAACAAACCCTTCTTTTCCTTCGTTCATCCAATTGTAATGCACAGATGCCATACCATCCGTTTCCCTCAAGCCCAAGACGGGCCATACTCCCCTTATCTTGCCTTGGTTAAGCTTGTAACCGGAGTTAAGGTCATTAATCAACTTGCAAGTGATTAGTAATCTCTAAACAATGTTTCAAGATTAATTTCCTTTTTAATTCTTTCTCACCATTTTTATATGGACGTTAATACTTTTTTATAGTTATTTCCCATCATTCTTAGAGTGGAATAGAAGATTACACTTGGTCCACCACATTTCAATATAAGAAAAGTCACTCCAATGCCAAAGTCACCGTCGATCGCCACCTAGGCGCACCCCTAAGTGCACGGCAACTAATCGGACTCTAGCCTATGCTGTTTACCCCATGTCCTCAAGGGAAATATCATCAAATACATCCCACCTTAACTGTTGTAACTCAGTTCCAGCACAGGACGAATTCAAACGAAGAAACCTGTCTTTTCTTTCATTCTTCCAATTGTAGCCCACATATGCCATACCATTGGTTTCCCTCAAGCCCAAGATGTGCCATATGCCCCTAATCTAGACTTGGTGATGCTTGTGACTAGAGTTAAGGGCATTATTCAACTACAAGTGATTATTCATCTTTAAACCATCCTCTGAACTTACTTTCCTTTTTAATTCTCTCTCCCTTTTCGTATTGGCCTTATTCCTCTTATTGTTTTCTTTGCCATCATTCTTGTAGTGAATTTGAAGATTAGACATGATCCACCACATTTCAATACAAGGAAAGTCCTTCCAACGCCAGAGTCCCTGCCAATTGCCACCTAGGTGCATCTGTTCATGCATTGCAACGAATCGGACTATAGCCTATGCCGTTTACACCAATTTCTCGAGGGAAATCTCGTCAAATGCATCCCACCTTAACCTCTAGCTCAATTCTCTAGCATTGGAGGAACTGACAGGAAGAAACCTGTCTTTTATATCGTTCTTCCAATTGTAGCCTTAGATGTGTGCCATACGCGCCTTATTTGGCCTTGGTGAAACTTGGATCCGGTGCTAAGGGCATTAATCAACTTACAAGCGATTACTCATGTCTCAACTATCTTTCAAGCTGAATTTCCCTTTTAGTTCTTTCTCACCATTTTAATATGGACATTACTACTTTTATTATTGTTTCCCATCATTCTTAGAGTGAAATAGAAGATTAGACTTGATAAACAACATTTCAACACAAGGAAGGTAGTTCCAACGCCCAAGTCACAGCCAAACGGCCCCTAGGTGCACCTCCATGTGCATTGCAACTAATCCGACTGTACCCTATGCCGTTTACACCATTTTCTCAAGGGAAATCTCAATAATGCATCACACCTTAGCCGGCGAAACTCAGTTTTGGCATTGGACGAATTGACTCAAACAACCCCTTCTTTTCCTTCATTCATCCAATTGTAACGCACAGATGCCATACCATTGGTTTCCCTCAAGCCCAAGACGCGCCATACTCCCCTTATCTTGCCTTGGTTAAGCTTGTAACCGGAGTTAAGGTCATTAATCAACTTACAAGTGATTAGTCATCTCTAAACCATGTTTCAAGATTAATTTCCTTTTTAATTCTTTCTCACCGTTTTTATATGGATGTTAATACTTTTTTATAGTTGTTTCCATTCATTCTTAGAGCGGAATAGAAGATTACACTTGATCCACCACATTTCAATATAAGGAAAGTCACTCCAATGCCAAAGTCACCGTCGATCGCCACCTAGGCGCACCTCTATGTGCACGACAACTAATCGGACTCTAGCCTATGCTGTTTATGCCATGTCCTCAAGGGAAATATCATCAAATCCATCCCACCTTAACTGTTGTAACTCAGTTCCAGCACGGGACGAATTCAAACGAAGAAACCCGTCTTTTCTTTCATTCTTCCAATTGTAGCCCACATATGCCATACCATTGTTTTCCCTCAAGCCCAAGATGTGCCATATGCCCCTAATCTAGACTTGGTGATGCTTGTGACTGGAGTTAAGGGCATTATTCAACTACAAGTGATTATTCATCTTTAAACCATCCTCTGAACTTAATTTCCTTTCGAATTCTTTCTCTCCCTTTTCGTATGGGCCTGATTCCTACTATAGTTTTCTTTGCCATCATTCTTGGAGTGAATTAGAAGATTAGACCTGATCCACCACATTTCAATACAAGGAAAGTCATTCCAACACCAGAGTCACCGCCAATCGCCACCTAGGTGCACCTCTTTGTGCATTGCAACGAATCGGACTATAGCCTATGCCGTTTACACCAATTTCTCGAGGGAAATCTCGTCAAATGCATCCCACCTTAACCGCCTAGCTCAATTCTCTAGCATTGGACGAACTGACACGAAGAAACTTGCCTTTTATATCGTTCTTCCAATTGTAGTAGTAGATGTGTGCCATACGCACCTTATTTGGCCTTGGTGAAACTTGGAACCGGTGCTAAGGGCATTAATCAACTTACAAGCGATTACTCATGTCCAAACGATGTTTTAGGCTGGATTTCCCTTTTAGTTCTTTCATACCATTTTCAAATAGACATTAATACTTTTATTGTTGTTTCCCACCATTCTTAGAGTGAAATAGAAGATTAGACTTGATAAACCACATTTCAACACAAGGAAAGTCCTTCCAACTCCCACGTCATCGCCAAACGCCACCTAGGTGCACCTCCATGTGCATTCCAACTAATCGGACTGTACCCTATGCCGTTTACACCATTTTCTCAAGGGAAATCTCAGTAAATGCATCACACCTTAGCCGTCGAAACTCAGTTCTGGAATTGGACGAATTGACTCAAACAAACCCTTCTTTTCCTTCATTCATCCAATTGTAACGCACAGATGCCATACCATCGGTTTCCCTCAAGCCCAAGACGCGCCATACTCCACTTATCTTGCCTCAGTTAAGCTTGTAACCGGAGTTCAGGTCATTAATCAACTTACAAGTGATTAGTCATCTCTAAACCATGTTTCAAGATTAATTTCCTTTTTAATTCTTTCTCACCGTTTTTATATGGACGTTAATACTTTTTTATAGTTGTTTCCCATCTTTTTTAGAGCGGAATAGAAGATTACACTTGATCCACCACATTTCAATATAAGGAAAGTCACTCCAATGCCAAAGTCACCGTCGATCGCCACCTAGGCGCACCTCTATGTGCTCTGCAACTAATTGGACTCTAGCCTATGCTGTTTATGCCATGTCCTCAAGGGAAATATCATCAAATACATCCGACCTTAACTGTTGTAACTCAGTTCCAGCACAGGACGAGTTCAAACAAAGTAACCCCGTCTTTTCTTTCATTCTTCCAATTGTAGCCCACATATGCCATACCATTGGTTTCCCTCAAGCCCAAGATGTGCCATACGCCCCTAATCTAGATTTGGTGATGCTTGTGACTAGAGTTACGGGCATTATTCAACTACTAGTGATTATTCATCTTTAAACCATCCTCTGAACTTAATTTCCTTTTTAATTCTTTCTCTCCCTTTTTGTATGGGCCTTATTCCTCTTATTGTTTTCTTTGCCATCATTCTTGGAGTGAATTAGAAGATTAGACCTGATCCACCATATTTCAATACAAGGAAAGTCATTCCAACGCCAGAGTCACCGCCAATCGCCACCTAGGTGCACCTCTTTGTGCATTGCAACGAATCGGACTATAGCCTATGCCGTTTACACCAATTTCTAGAGGGAAATCTCGTCAAATGCATCCCACCTTAACCGTCTAGCTCAATTCTCTAGCATTGGATGAAATGACACGAAGAAACCTGTCTTTTATATCGTTCTTCCAATTGTAGCCTTAGATGTGTGCCATACGCTCCTTATTTGGCCTTGGTGAAACTTGGAACCGGTGCTAAGGGCATTAATCAATTTACAAGCGATTGCTCATGTCCAAACCATGTTTTAGGCTGGATTTCCCTTTTAGTTCTTTCATACCATTTTAATATGGACATTAATACTTTTATTGTTGTTTGCCACCATTCTTAGAGTGAAATAGAAGATTAGACTTGGTAAAGCACATTTCAACACGAGGAAAGTCGATCCAACGCCCAAGTCACCGCCAAACACCACCTAGGTGCACCTCCATGTGCATTCCAACTAATCCGACTGTACCCTATGCCGTTTACACCATTTTCTCAAGGGAAATCTCAGTAAATGCATCACACCTTAGCCGTCGAAACTCAGTTCTGGCATTGGACGAATTGACTCAAACAAACCCTTCTTTTCCTTCATTCCTCCAATTGTAACGCACAGATGCCATACCAGCGGTTTCCCTCAAGCCCAAGACGCGCCATACTCCGCTTACCTTGCCTCGGTTAAGCTTGTAACCGGAGTTAAGGTCATTAATCAACTTACAAGTGATTAGTCATCTCTAAACCATGTTTCAAGATTAATTTCCTTTTTAATTCTTTCTCACCGTTTTTATATGGACGTTAATACTTTTTTATAGTTCTTTCCCATCATTCTTCGAGCAGAATAGAAGATTACACTTGATCGACAACATTTCCATATAAGAAAAGTCACTCCAATGCCAAAGTCACCGTCGATCGCCACCTAGGCGCACCTCTAAGTGCACGACAACTAATCGGACTCTAGCCTATGCTGTTTACCCCATGTCCTCAAGGGAAATATCATCAAATACATCCCACCTTAACTGTTGTAACTCAGTTCCAGTACAGGACGAATTCAAACGAAGAAACCCGTCTTTTCTTTCATTCTTCCAATTGTAGCCCACATATGCCATACCATCGGTTTCCCTCAAGCCCAAGACGCGCCATACTCCCCTTATCTTGCCTTGGTTAAGCTTGTAACCGGAGTTAAGGTCATTAGTCAACTTACAAGTGATTAGTCATCTCTAAACAATGTTTCAAGATTAATTTCCTTTTTAATTCTTTCTCACCGTTTTTATATGGATGTTAATACTTTTTTATAGTTGTTTCCCATCATTCTTAGAGCGGAATAGAAGATTACACTTGATCCACCACATTTCAATATAAGAAAAGTCACTCCAATGCCAAAGTCACCGTCGATCACCACCTAGGTGCACCTCTATGTGCACTGCAACTAATTGGACTCTAGCCTATGCTGTTTACGCCACGTCCTCAAGGTTTCATCAAATACATCCCACCTTAACTGTTGTAAGCCAGTTCCAGCACAGGATGAATTCAAACGAAGAAATCCCTCTTTTCTTTCATTCTTCCAATTGTAGCCCACATATGCCATACCATTGGTTTCCCTCAAGCCCAAGATGTGCCTTACGCCCCTAATCTAGACTTGGTGATGCTTTTGACTGGAATTAAGGGCATTATTCAACTACAAGTGATTATTCATCTTTAAACCATCCTCTGAACTTAATTTCCTTTTTAATTCTTTCCCTCACTTTTCGTATGGGCCTTATTCCTGTTATTGTTTTCTTTGCCATCATTCTTGGAGTGAATTAGAAGATTAGACCTGATCCACCACATTTCAATACAAGGAAAGTCATTTCAAAGCCAGAGTCACTGCCAATCGCCACCAAGGTGCACCTCTTTGTGCATTGCAACGAATCGGACTATAGCCTACGCCGTTTACACGAATTTCTCAAGGGAAATCTCGTCAAATGCGTCCGACCTTAACCTTCTAGCTCAATTCTCTAGCAATGGATGAACTGACGCGAAGAAACTTGTCTTTTATATCGTTCTTCCAATTGTAGCCTTAGATGTGTGCCATATGCGCCTTATTTGGCCTTGGTGAAACTTGGAACCGGTGCTAAGGGCATTAATCAACTTACAAGCGATTACTCATGTCCAAACCATGTTTTAGGCTGGATTTCCCTTTTAGTTCTTTCTCACCATTTTAATATGGACATTAATACTTTTATTGTTGTTTCCCACCATTCTTAGAGTGAAATAGAAGATTAGACTTGACAAACCACATTTCAACACACGGAAAGTCGTTCCAATGCCCAAGTCACCGCCAAACGCCACCTAGGTGCACCTCCATGTGCATTCCAACTAATCGGACTGTACCCTATGCCGTTTACACCATTTTCTCAAGGGAAATCTCAGTAAATGCATCACCCCTTAGCCGGCGAAACTCAGTTCTGGCATTGGACGAATTGACTCAAACAACCCCTTCTTTTCCTTCATTCATCCAATTGTAACGCACAGATGCCATACCATCAGTTTCCCTCAAACCCAAGACACGCCATACTCCCCTTATCTTGCCTTGGTTAAGCTTGTAACCGGAGTTAAGGTCATTAATCAACTTACAAGTGATTAGTCATCTCTAAACCATGTTTCAAGATTAATTTCCTTTTTAATTCTTTCTCACCGTTTTTATATGGATTTTAATACTTTTTTATAGTTGTTTCCCATCATTCTTAGAGCGGAATAGAAGATTACACTTGATCCACCACATTTCAATATAAGGAAAGTCACTCCAATGCCAAAGTCACCGTCGATCGCCACCTAGGCGCACCTCTATGTGCACTGCAACTAATCGGACTCTAGCCTATGCTGTTTACGCCATGTCCTCAAGGGAAATATCATCAAATACATCCCACCTTAAATGTTGTAACTCAGTTCCAGCACAGGACGAATTCAAACGAAGAAACCTGTCTTTTCTTTCATTCTTCCAATTGTAGCCCACATATGCCATACCATTGGTTTCCCTCAAGCCCAAGATGTGCCATATGCCCCTAATCTAGACTTGGTGATGCTTGTGACTAGAGTTAAGGGCATTATTCAACTACAAGTGATTATTCATCTTTAAACCATCCTCTGAACTTACTTTCCTTTTTAATTCTCTCTCCCTTTTCGTATTGGCCTTATTCCTCTTATTGTTTTCTTTGCCATCATTCTTGTAGTGAATTTGAAGATTAGACATGATCCACCACATTTCAATACAAGGAAAGTCATTCCAACGCCAGAGTCACCGCCAATTGCCACCTAGGTGCATCTGTTCGTGCATTGCAACGAATCGGACTATAGCCTATGCCGTTTACACCAATTTCTCGAGGGAAATCTCGTCAAATGCATCCCACCTTAACCTCTAGCTCAATTCTCTAGCATTGGAGGAACTGACACGAAGAAACCTGTCTTTTATATCGTTCTTCCAATTGTAGCCTTAGATGTTTCCCACCATTAATACTTTCATATGGACATTAATACTTTTATTGTTGTTTCCCACCATTCTTAGAGTGAAAAAGAAGATTAGACTTGATAAACCACATTTCAACACAAGGAAAGTCGTTCCAACGCCCAAGTCACCGCCGAACGCCACCTAGGTGCAGCTCCATGTGCATTCCAACTAATCGGACTGTACCCTATGCCGTTTACACCATTTTCTCAAGGGAAATCTCAGTAAATGCATCACCCCTTGGCCGTCGAAACTCAGTTGTGGCATTGGACGAACTGACTCAAACAAACCCTTCTTTTCCTTCGTTCATCCAATTGTAATGCACAGATGCCATACCATCCGTTTCCCTCAAGCCCAAGACGGGCCATACTCCCCTTATCTTGCCTTGGTTAAGCTTGTAACCGGAGTTAAGGTCATTAATCAACTTGCAAGTGATTAGTAATCTCTAAACAATGTTTCAAGATTAATTTCCTTTTTAATTCTTTCTCACCGTTTTTATATGGACGTTAATACTTTTTTATAGTTATTTCCCATCATTCTTAGAGTGGAATAGAAGATTACACTTGGTCCACCACATTTCAATATAAGAAAAGTCACTCCAATGCCAAAGTCACCGTCGATCGCCACCTAGGCGCACCCCTAAGTGCACGGCAACTAATCGGACTCTAGCCTATGCTGTTTACCCCATGTCCTCAAGGGAAATATCATCAAATACATCCCACCTTAACTGTTGTAACTCAGTTCCAGCACAGGACGAATTCAAACGAAGAAACCTGTCTTTTCTTTCATTCTTCCAATTGTAGCCCACATATGCCATACCATTGGTTTCCCTCAAGCCCAAGATGTGCCATATGCCCCTAATCTAGACTTGGTGATGCTTGTGACTAGAGTTAAGGGCATTATTCAACTACAAGTGATTATTCATCTTTAAACCATCCTCTGAACTTACTTTCCTTTTTAATTCTCTCTCCCTTTTCGTATTGGCCTTATTCCTCTTATTGTTTTCTTTGCCATCATTCTTGTAGTGAATTTGAAGATTAGACATGATCCACCACATTTCAATACAAGGAAAGTCCTTCCAACGCCAGAGTCCCTGCCAATTGCCACCTAGGTGCATCTGTTCGTGCATTGCAACGAATCGGACTATAGCCTATGCCGTTTACACCAATTTCTCGAGGGAAATCTCGTCAAATGCATCCCACCTTAACCTCTAGCTCAATTCTCTAGCATTGGAGGAACTGACAGGAAGAAACCTGTCTTTTATATCGTTCTTCCAATTGTAGCCTTAGATGTGTGCCATACGCGCCTTATTTGGCCTTGGTGAAACTTGGATCCGGTGCTAAGGGCATTAATCAACTTACAAGCGATTACTCATGTCTCAACTATCTTTCAAGCTGAATTTCCCTTTTAGTTCTTTCTCACCATTTTAATATGGACATTACTTCTTTTATTATTGTTTCCCATCATTCTTAGAGTGAAATAGAAGATTAGACTTGATAAACAACATTTCAACACAAGGAAGGTAGTTCCAACGCCCAAGTCACAGCCAAACGGCCCCTAGGTGCACCTCCATGTGCATTGCAACTAATGCGACTGTACCCTATGCCGTTTACACCATTTTCTCAAGGGAAATCTCAATAATGCATCACACCTTAGCCGGCGAAACTCAGTTTTGGCATTGGACGAATTGACTCAAACAACCCCTTCTTTTCCTTCATTCATCCAATTGTAACGCACAGATGCCATACCATTGGTTTCCCTCAAGCCCAAGACGCGCCATACTCCCCTTATCTTGCCTTGGTTAAGCTTGTAACCGGAGTTAAGGTCATTAATCAACTTACAAGTGATTAGTCATCTCTAAACCATGTTTCAAGATTAATTTCCTTTTTAATTCTTTCTCACCGTTTTTATATGGATGTTAATACTTTTTTATAGTTGTTTCCATTCATTCTTAGAGCGGAATAGAAGATTACACTTGATCCACCACATTTCAATATAAGGAAAGTCACTCCAATGCCAAAGTCACCGTCGATCGCCACCTAGGCGCACCTCTATGTGCACGGCAACTAATCGGACTCTAGCCTATGCTGTTTATGCCATGTCCTCAAGGGAAATATCATCAAATCCATCCCACCTTAACTGTTGTAACTCAGTTCCAGCACGGGACGAATTCAAACGAAGAAACCCATCTTTTCTTTCATTCTTCCAATTGTAGCCCACATATGCCATACCATTGTTTTCCCTCAAGCCCAAGATGTGCCATATGCCCCTAATCTAGACTTGGTGATGCTTGTGACTGGAGTTAAGGGCATTATTCAACTACAAGTGATTATTCATCTTTAAACCATCCTCTGAACTTAATTTCCTTTCGAATTCTTTCTCTCCCTTTTCGTATGGGCCTTATTCCTACTATAGTTTTCTTTGCCATCATTCTTGGAGTGAATTAGAAGATTAGACCTGATCCACCACATTTCAATACAAGGAAAGTCATTCCAACACCAGAGTCACCGCCAATCGCCACCTAGGTGCACCTCTTTGTGCATTGCAACGAATCGGACTATAGCCTATGCCGTTTACACCAATTTCTCGAGGGAAATCTCGTCAAATGCATCCCACCTTAACCGCCTAGCTCAATTCTCTAGCATTGGACGAACTGACACGAAGAAACTTGCCTTTTATATCGTTCTTCCAATTGTAGTAGTAGATGTGTGCCATACGCGCCTTATTTGGCCTTGGTGAAACTTGGAACCGGTGCTAAGGGCATTAATCAACTTACAAGCGATTACTCATGTCCAAACGATGTTTTAGGCTGGATTTCCCTTTTAGTTCTTTCATGCCATTTTCAAATAGACATTAATACTTTTATTGTTGTTTCCCACCATTCTTAGAGTGAAATAGAAGATTAGACTTGATAAACCACATTTCAACACAAGGAAAGTCCTTCCAACTCCCACGTCATCGCCAAACGCCACCTAGGTGCACCTCCATGTGCATTCCAACTAATCGGACTGTACCCTATGCCGTTTACACCATTTTCTCAAGGGAAATCTCAGTAAATGCATCACACCTTAGCCGTCGAAACTCAGTTCTGGAATTGGACGAATTGACTCAAACAAACCCTTCTTTTCCTTCATTCATCCAATTGTAACGCACAGATGCCATACCATCGGTTTCCCTCAAGCCCAAGACGCGCCATACTCCGCTTATCTTGCCTCAGTTAAGCTTGTAACCGGAGTTCAGGTCATTAATCAACTTACAAGTGATTAGTCATCTCTAAACCATGTTTCAAGATTAATTTCCTTTTTAATTCTTTCTCACCGTTTTTATATGGACGTTAATACTTTTTTATAGTTGTTTCCCATCTTTTTTAGAGCGGAATAGAAGATTACACTTGATCCACCACATTTCAATATAAGGAAAGTCACTCCAATGCCAAAGTCACCGTCGATCGCCACCTAGGCGCACCTCTATATGCTCTGCAACTAATTGGACTCTATCCTATGCTGTTTATGCCATGTCCTCAAGGGAAATATCATCAAATACATCCGACCTTAACTGTTGTAACTCAGTTCCAGCACAGGACGAATTCAAACAAAGTAACCCCGTCTTTTCTTTCATTCTTCCAATTGTAGCCCACATATGCCATACCATTGGTTTCCCTCAAGCCCAAGATGTGCCATACGCCCCTAATCTAGATTTGGTGATGCTTGTGACTAGAGTTACGGGCATTATTCAACTACTAGTGATTATTCATCTTTAAACCATCCTCTGAACTTAATTTCCTTTTTAATTCTTTCTCTCCCTTTTTGTATGGGCCTTATTCCTCTTATTGTTTTCTTTGCCATCATTCTTGGAGTGAATTAGAAGATTAGACCTGATCCACCATATTTCAATACAAGGAAAGTCATTTCAACGCCAGAGTCACCGCCAATCGCCACCTAGGTGCACCTCTTTGTGCATTGCAACGAATCGGACTATAGCCTATGCCGTTTACACCAATTTCTAGAGGGAAATCTCGTCAAATGCATCCCACCTTAACCGTCTAGCTCAATTCTCTAGCATTGGATGAAATGACACGAAGAAACCTGTCTTTTATATCGTTCTTCCAATTGTAGCCTTAGATGTGTGCCATACGCTCCTTATTTGGCCTTGGTGAAACTTGGAACCGGTGCTAAGGGCATTAAGCAACTTACAAGCGATTGCTCATGTCCAAACCATGTTTTAGGCTGGATTTCCCTTTTAGTTATTTCATACCATTTTAATATGGACATTAATACTTTTATTGTTGTTTGCCACCATTCTTAGAGTGAAATAGAAGATTAGACTTGGTAAAGCACAATTCAACACGAGGAAAGTCGATCCAACGCCCAAGTCACCGCCAAACACCACCTAGGTGCACCTCCATGTGCATTCCAACTAATCCGACTGTACCCTATGCCGTTTACACCATTTTCTCAAGGAAAATCTCAGTAAATGCATCACACCTTAGCCGTCGAAACTCAGTTCTGGCATTGGACGAATTGACTCAAACAAACCCTTCTTTTCCTTCATTCCTCCAATTGTAACGCACAGATGCCATACCAGCGGTTTCCCTCAAGCCCAAGACGTGCCATACTCCGCTTACCTTGCCTCGGTTAAGCTTGTAACCGGAGTTAAGGTCATTAATCAACTTACAAGTGATTAGTCATCTCTAAACCATGTTTCAAGATTAATTTCCTTTTTAATTCTTTCTCACCGTTTTTATATGGACGTTAATACTTTTTTATAGTTGTTTCCCATCATTTTTAGAGCGGAATAGAAGATTACACTTGATCCACCACCTTTCAATATAAGGAAAGTCACTCCAATGCCAAAGTCACCGTCGATCGCCACCTAGGCGCACCTCTATGTGCTCTGCAACTAATTGGACTCTAGCCTATGCTGTTTATGCCATGTCCTCAAGGGAAATATCATCAAATACATCCCACCTTAACTGTTGTAACTCAGTTCCAGCACAGGACGAATTCAAACAAAGTAACCCCGTCTTTTCTTTCATTCTTCCAATTGTAGCCCACATATGCCATACCATTGGTTTGCCTCAAGCCCAAGATGTGCCATACGCCCCTAATCTAGATTTGGTGATGCTTGTGACTAGAGTTACGGGCATTATTCAACTACTAGTGATTATTCATCTTTAAACCATCCTCTGAACTTAATTTCCTTTTTAATTCTTTCTCTCCCTTTTTGTATGGGCCTTATTCCTCTTATTGTTTTCTTTGCCATCATTCTTGGAGTGAATTAGAAGATTAGACCTGATCCACCATATTTCAATACAAGGAAAGTCATTCCAACGCCAGAGTCACCGCCAATCGCCACCTAGGTGCACCTCTTTGTGCATTGCAACGAATCGGACTATAGCCTATGCCGTTTACACCAATTTCTAGAGGGAAATCTCGTCAAATGCATCCCACCTTAACCGTCTAGCTCAATTCTCTAGCATTGGATGAACTGACACGAAGAAACCTGTCTTTTATATCGTTCTTCCAATTGTAGCCTTAGATGTGTGCCATACGCTCCTTATTTGGCCTTGGTGAAACTTGGAACCGGTGCTAAGGGCATTAATCAACTTACAAGCGATTGCTCATGTCCAAACCATGTTTTAGGCTGGATTTCCCTTTTAGTTCTTTCATACCATTTTAATATGGACATTAATACTTTTATTGTTGTTTGCCACCATTCTTAGAGTGAAATAGAAGATTAGACTTGGTAAAGCACATTTCAACACGAGGAAAGTCGATCCAACGCCCAAGTCACCGCCAAACACCACCTAGGTGCACCTCCATGTGCATTCCAACTAATCCGACTGTACCCTATGCCGTTTACACCATTTTCTCAAGGGAAATCTCAGTAAATGCATCACACCTTAGCCGTCGAAACTCAGTTCTGGCATTGGACGAATTGACTCAAACAAACCCTTCTTTTCCCTCATTCATCCAATTGTAACGCACAGATGCCATACCAGCGGTTTCGCTCAAGCCCAAGACGCGCCATACTCCGCTTATCTTGCCTTGGTTAAGCTTGTAACCGGAGTTAAGGTCATTAATCAAGTTACAAGTGATTAGTCATCTCTAAACCATGCTTCAAGATTAGTTTCCTTTTTATTTCTTTCTCACCGTTTTTATATGGACGTTAATACTTTTTTATAGTTGTTTCCCATCATTTTTAGAGCGGAATAGAATATTACACTTGATCCACCACATTTCAATATAAGGAAAGTCACTCCAATGCCAAAGTCACCGTCGATCGCCACCTAGGCGCACCTCTATGTGCTTTGCAACTAATCGGACTCTAGCCTATGCTGTTTATGCCATGTCCTCAAGGGAAATATCATCAAATACATCCCACCTTAACTGTTGTAACTCAGTACCAGCACAGGACGAATTCAAGCAAAGTAATCCGTCTTTTCTTTCATTCTTCCAATTGTAGCCCACATATGCCATACCATTGGTTTCCCTCAAGCCCAAGATGTGCCATACGCCCCTAATCTAGATTTGGTGATGCTTGTGACTAGAGTTACGGGCATTATTCAACTACTAGTGATTATTCATCTTTAAACCATCCTCTGAACTTAATTTCCTTTTTAATTCTTTCTCTCCCTTTTTGTATGGGCCTTATTCCTCTTATTGTTTTCTTTGCCATCATTCTTGGAGTGAATTCGAAGATTAGACCTGATCCACCACATTTCAATACAACGAAAATCATTCCAATGCCAGAGTCACCGCAAATCGCCACCTAGGTGCACCTCTTTGTGCATTGCAACGAATCGGACTATAGCCTATGCCGTTTACACCAATTTCTCGAGGGAAATCTCGTCAAATGCATCCCACCTAAACCGTCTAGCTCAATTCTCTAGCATTGGATGAACTGACACGAAGAAACCAGTCTTTTATATCGTTCTTCCAATTGTAGCCATAGATGTGTGCCATACGCTCCTTATTTGGCCTTGGTGAAACTTGGAACCGGTGCTAAGGGCATTAACCAACTTACAAGCGATTACTCATGTCCAAACCATGTTTCAGGCTGGATTTCCCTTTTAGTTCTTTCTCACCATTTTAATATGGACATTAATACTTTTATTGTTGTTTCCCATCATTCTTAGAGTGAAACTGAAGATTAGACTTGATAAACCACATTTCAACACCAGGAAAGTCGTTCCAACGCCCAAGTCACCGCCAAACACCACCTAGGTGCACATCCATGTGCATTCCAACTAATCGGACAGTACCCTATGCCGTTTACACCATTTTCTCAAGGGAAATCTCAGTAAATACGTCACACCTTAGCCGTCGAAACTCAGTTCTGGCATTCTACGAATTGACTCAAACAAGCCCTTCTTTTCCTTCATTCATCCAATTGTAACGCACAGATGCGATACCATCGGTTTCCCTCAAGCCCAAGACGCGCCATACTCCCCCTATCTTGCCTTGGTTAAGCTTGTAACCGGAGTTAAAGTCATTAATCAACTTACAAGTGATTAGTCATCTCTAAACCATGTTTCAAGATTAATTTCGTTTTTAATTCTTTCTCACCGTTTTTATATGGATGTTAATACTTTTTTATAGTTGTTTCCCATCATTCTTAGAGCGGAATAGAAGATGACACTTGATCCACCACATTTCAATATAAGGAAAGTCACTCCAATGCCAAAGTCACCGTCGATCGCCACCTAGGCTCACCTCTATGTGCACTGCAACTAATCGAACTCTAGCCTATGCTGTTTACGCCATGTCCTCAAGGGAAATATCATCAAATACATCCCACCTTAACTGTTGTAACTTAGTTCCAGCACAGAACGAATTCAAACGAAGAAACCCGTCTTTTCTTTCATTCTTCCAATTGTAGCCCACATATGCCATACCATTGGTTTCCCTCAAGCCCAAGATGTGCCATACACCCTTAATCTAGATTTGGTGATGCTTGTGACTAGAGTTAAGGGCATTTTTCAACTACAAGTGATTATTCATGTTTCAACCATCCTCTGAACTTAATTTCCTTTTTAATTCTTTCTTTCCCTTTTCGTATGGGCCATTTCCTCTTATTGTTTTCTTTGCCATCATTCTTCGAGTGAATTCGAAGATTAGACCTGATCCACCACATTTCAATACAGGGAAAGTCATTGCAACGCCAGAGTCACCACCAATCGCCACCGAGGTGCACCTTTTTGTGCATTGCAACGAATCGGACTATAGCCTATACCGTTTACACCAATTTCTCGAGGGAAATCTCGTCAAATGCATCCCACCTTAACCTCTAGCTCAATTCTCTAGCATTGGAGGAACTGACAATAAGAAATCTGTCTTTTAAATCGTTCTTCCAATTGTAGCCTTAGATGTGCGCCATACGCTCCTTATTTGGCCTTGGTGAAACTTGGAACCGGTGGTAAGGGCATTAATCAACTTACAAGCAATTACTCATGTCCAAACCATGTTTTAGGCTGGATTTCCCTTTTAGTTCTTTCTCACCATTTTCAAATGGACATTAATACTTTTATTGTTGTTTCCCACCATTCTTAGAGTGAAATAGAAGATTAGACTTGATAAACCGCATTTCAACACAAGGAAAGTCGTTCCAACGCCCAAGTCACCGCCAAACGCCACCTAGGAGCACCTCTATGTGCATTCCAACGAGTTGGACTGTACCCTATGCCGTTTACACCATTTTCTCAAGGGAAATCTCAGGAAATACATCACACCTTAGCCGTCGAAACTCAGTTCTGGCATTGTACGAATTGACTCAAACAAACCCTTCTTTTCCTTCATTCATCCAATTGTAACGCACAGATGCCATACCATCGGTTTCCCTCAAGCCCAAGACGCGCCATACTCCCCTACCTTGCCTTGGTTAAGCTTGTAATGGGAGTTAAGGTCATTAATCAACTTACAAGTGATTAGTCATCTCTAACCCATGTTTCAAGATTAATTTCCATTTTAATTCTTTCTCACCGTTTTTATATGGATGTTAATACTTTTTTATAGTTGTTTCCCATCATTCTTAGAGCGGAATAGAAGATTACACTTGATCCACCACATTTCAATATAAGGAAAGTCACTCCAATGCCAAAGTCACCGTCGATCGCCACCTAGGCGCACCTCTATGTGCACTGCAACGAATCGGAGTCTAGCCTATGCTGTTTACGACATGTCCTCAAGGGAAATATCATCAAATACATCCCACCTTAACTGTTGTAACTCAGTTCCAGCACAGGATGAATTCAAACGAAGAAACCCATCTTTTCTTTCATTCTTCCAATTGTAGCCCCCATATGCCATACCATTGGTTTCCCTCAAGCCCAAGATGTGCCAAATGCCCCTAATCTAGATTTGGTGATGCTTGTGACTGGAGTTAAGGGCATTATTCAATTACAAGTGATTATTCATCTTTAAACCATCCTCTGAACTTAATTTCCTTTTTAATTCTTTCTCTCCCTTTTCGTACGGGCCTTATTCCTCTTATTGTTTTCTTTGCCATCATTCTTGGAGTGAATTACAAGATTAGACCCGATCCACCACATTTCAATACAAGGAAAATCATTCCAATCCCAGAGTCACCGCCAATCGCCACCTAGGTTCACCTCTTTGTGCATTGCAACGAATCGGACTATAGCCTATGACGTTTACACCAATTTCTCGAGGGAAATCTCGTCAAATGCATCCCACCTTAACCTCTAGCTCAATTCTCTAGCATTGGAGGAACTGACACGAAGAAACCTATCTTTTAAATCGTTCTTCCAATTGTAGCCTTAGATGTGTGCCATACGCGCCTTATTTGGCCTTGGTGAAACTTGGAACCGGTGCTAAGGGCACTAATCAACTTACAGGCGATTACTCATGTCCAAACCATGTTTTAGGCTGGATTTCCATTTTAGTTCTTTCTCACCATTTTAATACGGACATTAATACTTTTATTGTTGTTTCCCACCATTCTTAGAGTGAAATAGAATATTAGACTTGATAAACCACATTTCAACACAAGGAAAGTCGTTCCAACGCCCAAGTCACCGCCAAACGCCACCTAGGTGCACCTCCATGTGCATTCCAACTAATCGGACTGTACCCTAAGCCGTTTACACCATTTTCTCAAGGGAAATCTCAATAATGCATCACACCTTAGCCGGCGAAACTCAGTTTTGGCATTGGACGAATTGACTCAAACAACCCCTTCTTTTCCTTCATTCATCCAATTGTAACGCACAGATGCCAAACCATCGGTTTCCCTCAAGCCCAAGACGCGCCGTACTCCCCTATCTTGCCTTGGTTAAGCTTGTAACCGGAGTTAAGGTCACTAATCAACTTACAATTGATTAGTCGTCTCTAAACCATGTTTCAAGATTAATTTCCTTTTTAATTCTTTCTCACCGTTTTTATATGGATGTTAATACTTTTTTATAGTTGTTTCCCATCATTCTTAGAGCGGAATAGAAGATTACACTTGATCCACCACATTTCAATATAAGGAAAGTCACTCCAGTGCCAAAGTCACCGTCGATCGCCACCTAGGCGCACCTCTATGTGCACTGCAAGTAATCAGAGTCTAGCCTATGCTGTTTACGACATGTCCTCAAGGGAAATATCATCAAATACATCCCACCTTAACTGTTGTAACTCAGTTCCAGCACAGGACGAATTCAAACGAAGAAACCTGTCCTTTCTTTCATTCTTCCAATTGTAGCCCACATATGCCATACCATTGGTTTCCCTCAAGCCCAAGATGTGCCATACACCCCTAATCTAGATTTGGTGATGCTTGTGACTAGAGTTAATTGCATTTTTCAACTACAAGTGATTATTCATGTTTAAACCATCCTCTGAACTTAATTTCCTTTTTAATTCTTTCTTTCCCTTTCCGTATGGGCCATTTCCTCTTATTGTTTTCTTTGCCATCATTCTTCGAGTGAATTCGAAGATTAGACCTGATCCACCACATTTCAATACAAGGAAAGTCATTCCAACGCCAGAGTCACCACCAATCGCCACCGAGGTGCACCTTTTTGTGCATTGCAACGAATCGGACTATAGCCTATACCGTTTACACCAATTTCTCGAGGGAAATCTCGTCAAATGCATCCCACCTTAACCTCTAGCTCAATTCTCTAGCATTGGAGGAACTGACACGAAGAAATCTGTCTTTTAAATCGTTCTTCCAATTGTAGCCTTAGATGTGTGCCATACGCTCCTTATTTGGCCTTGGTGAAACTTGGAACCGGTGGTAAGGGCATTAATCAACTTACAAGTGATTACTCATGTCCAAACCATGTTTTAGGCTGGATTTCCCTTTTAGTTCTTTCTCACCATTTCCATATGGACATTAATACTTTTATTGTTGTTTCCCACCATTCTTAGAGTGAAATAGAAGATTAGACTTGATAAACCACATTTCAACACAAGGAAAGTCGTTCCAACGCCCAAGTCACCGCCAACCGCCTCCTAGGTCCACCTCCATGTGCATTCCAACTTATCGAACTGTACCCTATGCCGTTTACACCATTTTCTCAAGGGAAATCTCAGTAAATACATCACACCTTAGCCGTCGAAACTCAGTTCTGGCATTGTACGAATTGACTCAAACAAACCCTTATTTTCCTTCATTCATCCAATTGTAACGCACAGATGCCATACGATCGGTTTCCCTCAAGCCCAAGACGCGCCATACTCCCCCTATCTTGCCTTGGTTAAGCTTGTAACCGGAGTTAAGGTCATAAATCAACTTACAAGTGATTAGTCATCTCTAAACCATGTTGCAAGATTAATTTCCTTTTTAATTCTTTCTCACCGTTTTTATATGGATGTTAATACTTTTTTATAGTTGTTTCCCGTCATTCTTAGAGCGGAATAGAAGATTACAATTGATCCACCACATTTCAATATAAGGAAAGTCACTCCAATGCCAAAGTCACCGTCGATCGCCACCTAGGCGCACCTCTATGTGCACTGCAACTAATCGAACTCTAGCCTATGCTGTTTATGCCATGTCCTCAAGGGAAATATCATCAAATACATCCCAACTTAACTGTTGTAACTCAGTTCCAGCACAGCACGAATTCAAACGAAGAAACTCGTCTTTTCTTTCATTCTTCCAATTGTAGCCCCCATATGCCATACCATTGGTTTCCCTCAAGCCCAAGATGTGCCATACGCCCCTAATCTAGATTTGGTGTTGCTTGTGACTGGAGTTAAGGGCATTATTCAACTACAAGTGATTATTCATCTTTAAACCATCCCCTGAACTTAATTTCCTTTTTAATTCTTTCTCTCCCTTTTCGTACGGGCCTTATTCCTCTTATTGTTTTCTTTGCCATCATTCTTGGAGTGAATTAGAAGATTAGACCTGATCCACCACATTTCAATACAAGGAAAATCATTCCAATGCCAGAGTCACCGCCAATCGCCACCTAGGTGCACCTCTTTGTGCATTGCAACGAATCGGACTATGGCCTATGCCGTTTACACCAATTTCTCGAGGGAAATCTCGTCAAATGCATCCCACCTTAACCTCTAGCTCAATTCTCTAGCATTGGAGGAACTGTCACGAAGAAACCTGTCTTTTAAATCGTTCTTCCAATTGTAGCCTTAGATGTGTGCCATACGCGCCTTATTTGGCCTTGGTGAAACTTGGAACCGGTGCTAAGGGCATTAATCAACTTACAAGCGATTACTCATGTCCAAACCATGTTTGAGGCTGGATTTCCCTTTTAGTTCTTTCTCACCATTTTAATTTTGACATTATTACTTTTATTGTTGGTTCCCACCATTCTTAGAGTGAAATAGAAGATTAGACTTCATAAACCACATTTCAACACAAGGAAAGTAGTTCCGACGCCCAAGTCACCGCCGAACGCCTCCTAGGTGCACCTCCATGTGCATTCCAACTAATTGGACTGTACCCTATGCCGTTTACACCATTTTCTCAAGGGAAATCTCAGTAAATACATCACACCTTAGCCGTCGAAACTCAGTTCTGGCATTGTACGAATTGACTCAAACAAACCCTTCTTTTCCTTCATTCATCCAATTGTAACGCACAGATGCCATACCATCGGTTTCCCTCAAGCCCAAGACGCGCCATACTCCCCCTATCTTGCCTTGGTTAAGCTTGTAACCGGAGTTAAGGTCATTAATCAACTTACAAGTGATTAGTCATCTCTAAACCATCTTTCAAGATTAATTTCCTTTTTAATTTTTTCTCACCGTTTTTATATGGATGTTAATAGTTTTTTATATTTGTTTCCTATCATTCTTAGAGCGGATTAGAAGATTACACTTGATCTACCACATTTGAATATAAGGAAAGTCACTCCAATGCCAAAGTCACCGTCGCTCGCCACCTAGGCGCACCTCTATGTGCACTGCAACTAATCGAACTCTAGCCTATGCTGTTTATGCCATGTCCTCAAGGGAAATATCATCAAATACATCTCACCTTAACTGTTGTAACTCAATACCAGCACAGGACGAATTCAAATGAAGAAACCCGTCTTTTCTTTCATTCTTCCAATTGTGGCCCCCATATGCCATACCATTGGTTTCCCTCAAGCCCAAGATGTGCCATACGCCCCTAATCTAGATTTGGTGATGCTTGTGACTGGAGTTAAGGGCATTATTCAACTACAGGTGATTATTCATCTTTAAACCATCCTCTGAACTTAATTTCCTTTTTAATTCTTTCTCTCCCTTTTCGTAGGGGCCTTATTCCTCTTATTGTTTTCTTTGCCATCATTCTTGGAGTGAATTACAAGATTAGACCTGATCCACCACATTTCAATACAAGGAAAGTCATTCCAACGCCAGAGTCACTGCCAATTGCCACCTAGGTGCACCTCTTTGTGCATTGCAACGAATCGGACTATAGCCTATGCCGTTTACACCAATTTCTCGAGGGAAATCTCGTCAAATGCATCCCACCTTAACCTCTAGCTCAATTCTCTAGCATTGGAGGAACTCAAACGAAGAAACCTATCTTTTAAATCGTTCTTCCAATTGTAGCCTTCTATGTGTGCCATACGCGCCTTATTTGACCTTGGTGAAACTTGGAACCGGTGCTAAGGGCATTAATCAACTTACAAGCGATTACTCATGTCCAAACCATGTTTTATGCTGGATTTCCCTTTTAGTTCTTTCTCACCATTTTAATATGGACATTAATACTTTTACTGTTGTTTCCCACCATTCTTAGAGTGAAATAGAAGATTAGACTTGATAAACCACATTTCAACACAAGGAAAGTCGTTCCAACGCCCAAGTCACCGCCAAACTTCACCTAGGTGCACCTCCATGTGCATTCCAACTAATCGGACTGTACCCTATGCCGTTTACACCATTTTCTCAAGGGAAATCTTAGTAAATGCATCACACCTTAGCCGTCGAAACTCAGTTCTGGCATTGGACGAATTGACTCAAACAACTCCTTCTTTTCCTTCATTCATCCAATTGTAACGCACATATGCCATACCATCGGTTTCCCTCAAGCCCAAGACGCGCCATACTCCCCTTATCTTGCCTTGGTTAAGCTTGTAACCAGAGTTATGGTCATTAATCAACTTACAAGTGATTAGTCATCTCTAAACCATGTTTCAAGATTAATTTCCTTTTTAATTATTTCTCACCGTTTTTATATGGATGTTAATACTTTTTTATAGTTGTTTCCCATCATTCTTAGAGCGGAATAGAAGATTACACTTGATCCACCACATTTCAACATAAGGAAAGTCACTCCAATGCCAAAGTCACCGTCGATCGCCACCTAGGCGCACCTCTACGTGCACCGCAACTAATCAGACTCTAGCCTATGCTGTTTACGCCATGTCCTCAAGGGAAATATCATCAACTACATCCCACCTTAACTGTTGTAACTCAGTCCCAGCACAGAACGAATTCAAACGAAGAAACCTGTCTTTTCTTTTATTCTTCCAATTGTAGCCCACATATGCCACACCATTGGTTTCCGTCAAGCCCAAGATGTGCCATACGCCCCTAATCTAGATTTGGTGATGCTTGTGACTGGAGTTAAGGGCATTATTCCACTAGAAGTGATTATTATTCTTTAAACCATCCTCTGAACTTAATTTCCTCTTTAATTCTTTCTCTCCCTTTTCGTATGGGCCTTGTTCCTCTTATTGTTTTCTTTGCCATCATTCTTGGAGCGAATTCGAAGATTAGACCTGATCCACCACATTTCAATACAAGGAAAGTCATTCCAACGCCAGAGTCACCGCCAATCGCCACCTAGGTGCACCTCTTTGTGCATTGCAACGAATCGGACGATAGCCTATACCATTTACACCAATTTCTCGAGGGAAATCTCGTCAAATGCATCCCACCTTAACCTCTAGCTCAATTCTCTAGCATTGGAGGAACTGAAACGAAGAAACCTGTCTTTTAAATCGTTCTTCCAATTGTAGCCTTCTATGTGTGCGATACGCGCCTTATTTGACCTTGGTGAAACTTGGAACCGGTGCTAAGGGCATTAATCAACTTACAAGCGATTACTCATGTCCAAACCATGTTTTAGGCTGTATTTCCCATTTAGTTCTTTCTCACCATTTTAATATGGAAATTAATACTTTTATTGTTGTTTCCCATCACTCTTAGAGTGAAATAGAAGATTAGACATGATAAACCACATTTCAACACAAGGAAAGTCGTTCCAACGCCCAAGTCACCGCCAAACGCCACCTAGGTGCACCTCCATGTGCATTCCAACTAATCGGACTGTACCCTATGCCGTTTACACCATTTTCTCAAGGGAAATCTCAGTAAATGCATCACACCATAGCCGTCGAAACTCAGTTCTTGCATTGTACGAATTCACTCAAACAAAACCTTCTTTTCCTTCATTCATCCAATTGTAACGCACAGATGCCATTCCATCGGTTTCCCTCAAGCCCAAGACGCGCCATACTCCCCCTATCTTGCCTTGGTTAAGCTTGTAACCGGAGTTAAGGTCATTAATCAACTTACAAGTGATTAGTCATCTCTAAACAATGTTTCAAGATTAATTTCCTTTTTAATTCTTTCTCCCCGTTTTTATATGGATGTTAATACTTTTTTATAGTTGTTTCCCATCATTCTTAGAGCGGAATAGAAGATTACACTTGATCCACCACATTTCAATATAAGGAAAGTCACTCCAATGCCAAAGTCACCGTCGATCGCCACCTAGGCGCACCTCTATGTGCACTGCAACTAATCGAACTCTAGCCTATGCTGTTTATGCCATGTCCTCAAGGGAAATATCATCAAATACATCCCACCTTAACTGTTGTAACTCAGTTCCAGCACAGGACGAATTCAAACGAAGAAACCTGTCTTTTCTTTCATTCTTCCAATTGTAGCCCACATATGCCATACCATTGGTTTCCCTCAAGCCCAAGATGTGCCATATGCCCCTAATCTAGATTTGGTGATGCTTGTGACTGGAGTTAAGGGCATTATTCAACTACAAGTGATTATTCATCTTTAAACCATCCTCTGAACTTAATTTCCTTTTTAATTCTTTCTCTCCCTTTTCGTATGGGCCTTATTCCTCTTATTGTTTTCTTTGCCATCATTCTTGGAGTGAATTAAAAGATTAGACCTGATCCACCACATTTCAATACGAGGAAAGTCATTCCAACGCCAGAGTCACCGCCAATTGCCACCTAGGTGCACCTCTTTGTGCATTGCAACGAATCGGACTATACCCTATGCCGTTTACACCAATTTCTCGAGGGAAATCTCGTCAAATGCATCCCACCTTAACCTCTAGCTCAATTCTCTAGCATTGGAGGAACTGACACGAAGAAACCTGTCTTTTAAATCGTTCTTCCAACTGTAGCCTTAGATGTGTGCCATACGCGCCTTATTTGGCCATGGTGAAACTTGGAACCGGTGCTAAGGGCATTAATCAACTTACAAGCGATTACTCACGTCCAAACCATGTTTTAGGCTGGATTTCCCTTTTAGTTCTTTCTCACCATTTTAATATGGACATTAATACTTTTATTGTTGTTTCCCATCATTCTGAGAGTGAAATAGAAGATTAGACTTGATAAACCACATTTCAACACAAGGAAACTTGTTCCAACGCCCAAGTCACCGTCAAACGCCACCTAGGTGCACCTCCATGTGCATTCCAACTAATCGGACTCTATCCTATGCCGTTTGCACCATTTTCTCAAGGGAAATCTCGGTAAATGCATCACACCTTAGCCGTTGAAACTCAGTTCTGGCATTGGACGAATTGACTCAAACAACCCCTTCATTTCCTTCATTCATGCAATTGTAACGGTCAGATGCCATACCATCGGTTTCCCTCAAGCCCAAGACGCGCCATACTCCCCTTATCTTGCCTTGGTTAAGCTTGTAACCGGAGTTAAGGTCATTAATCAACTTACAAGTGATTAGTCATCTCTAAACCATGTTTCAAGATTAATTTGCCTTTTAATTCTTTCTCACCTTTTTTATATGGATGTTAACACTTTTTTATAGTTGTTTCCCACCATTCTTAGAGCAGAATAGAAGATTACACTTGATCCACCACATTTCAATATAAGGAAAGTCACTCCAATGCCAAAGTCACCGTCGATCGCCACCTAAGCGCACCTCTATGTGCACGGCAACTAATCCGACTCTAGCCTATGTTGTTTACGCCATGTCCTCAAGGGAAATATTATCAAATACATCCCACCTTAACTGTTGTAACTCAGTTCCAGCACAGGACGAATTCAAACGAAGAAACCCGTCTTTTCTTTCATTCTTCCAATTGTAGCCCACATATGTCATACCATTTGTTTCCCTCAAGCCCAAGATGTGCCATACACCCCTAATCTTGATTTGGTGATGCTCGTGACTGGAGTTAAGGGCATTATTCAACTAGAAGTGATTATTCATCTTTAAACGATCCTCTGAACTTAATTTCCTTTTTAATTCTTTCTCTCCCTTTTCGTATGGGCCTTATTCCTCTTATTGTTTTCTTTGCCATCATTCTTGGAGTGAATTCGAAGATTAGACCTGATCCACCACATTTCAATACAAGGAAAGTCATTCCAACGCCAGACTCACCACCAATCGCCACCTAGGTGCACCTCTTTGTGCATTGCAACGAATCGGACTATACCCTATGCTGTTTACACCAATTTCTCGAGGGAAATCACGTCAAATGCATCCCACCTTAACCTCTAGCTCAATTCTCTAGCATTGGAGGAACTGACATGAAGAAACCTGTCTTTTAAATCGTTCTTCCAACTGTAGCGTTAGATGTGTGCCATACGCTCCTTATTTGGCCTTGGTGAAACTTGGAACCGGTGCTAAGGGCATTAATCAACTTACAAGCGATTACTCATGTCCAAACCATGTTTCAGGCTGGATTTCCCTTTTAGTTCTTTCTCACCATTTTAATATGGACATTAATACTTTTATTGTTGTTCCCATCATTCTTAGAGTGAAATAGAAGATTAGACTTGATAAACCACATTTCAACACAAGGAAAGTCGTTCCAACGCCCAAGTCACTGCCAAACACCACCTAGGTGCACCTCCATGTGCATTCCAACTAATAGGACTGTACCCTATGCCGTTTACACCATTTTCTCAAGGGAAATCTCAGTAAATGCATCACACCCTACCCGTCGAAACTCAGTTCTGGCATTGTACGAATTGACTCAAACAACCCCTTCTTTTCCATCATTCATCCAATTGTAACGCACATATGCCATACCATCGGTTTCCCTCAAGCCCAAGACGCGCCACACTCCCCTTATCTTGCCTTGGTTAAGCTTGTTACCGGAGTTAAGGTCATTAATCAACTTACAAGTGATTAGTCATCTCTAAACCATGTTTTTAAGATTAATTTCCATTTTAATTCTTTCTCACCGTTTTTATGTGGATGTTAATACTTTTTTATAGTTGTTTCCCATCATTCTAAGAGCGAAATAGAAGATTACACTTGATCCACCACATTTCAATATAAGGAAAGTCACTCCAATGCCAAAGTCACCGTCGATCGCCACCTAGGCGCACCTCTATGTGCATTGCAAGTAATCGGAGTCTAGCCTATGCTGTTTACGCCATGTCCTCAAGGGAAATATCATCAAATACATCCCACCTTAACTGTTGTAACTCAGTTCCAGCACAAGAGGAATTCAAACGAAGAAACGTGTCTTTTGTTTCATTCTTCTAATTGTAGCCCACATATGCCATACCATTGGTTTCCCTCAAGCCCAAGATGTGCCATACGCCCCTAATCTAGATTTGGTGATGCTTGTGACTGGAGTTAAGGGCATTATTGAACTACAAGTGATTATTCATCTTTAAACCATCCTCTGAACTTATTTTCCTTCTTAATTCTTTCTCTCCCTTTTCGTATGGGCCTTATTCCTCTTATTGTTTTCTTTGCCATCATTCTTGGAGTGAATTAGAAGATTAGACCTGATCCACCACATTTCCATACAAGGAAAGTCATTGCAACGCCAGAGTCACCGCCAATCGCCACCTAGGTGCACCTCTTTGTGCATTGCAACGAATCGGACTATAGCCTATGCCGTTTACACCAATTTCTCGAGGGAAATCTCGTCAAATGCATCCCACCTGAACCTCTAGCTCAATTCTCTAGCATTGGAGGAACTGACACGAAGAAACCTGTCTTTTATATCGTTCTTCCAATTGTAGCCTTAGATGTGTGCCATACGCGCCTTATTTGGCGTTGGTGAAACTTTGAACCGGTGCTAAGGGCATTAATCAACTTACAAGCGATTACTCATGTCCAAACCATGTTTTAGGTTGGATTTCCCTTTTAGTTCTTTCTCACCATTTTAATATGGACATTAATACTTTTATTGTTGTTTCCCACCATTCTTAGAGTGAAATAGAAGATTAGACTTGATAAACCACATTTCAACAGAAGGAAAGTCGTTCCAACGCCCAAGTCACCGCCAAACGCCACCTAGGTGCACCTCCATGTGCATTCCAACTAATCGGACTGTACCCTATGCAGTTTACACCATTTTCTCAAGGGAAATCTCAGTAAATGCATCACACCTTAGCCATCGAAACTCAGTTCTGGCATTGGACGAATTGACTCAAACAACCCCTTCTTTTCCTTCATTCATCCAATTGTAACGCACAGATGCCATACCATCGGTTTCCCTCAAGCCCAAGACGCGCCATACTCCCCTTATCTTGCCTTGGTTAAGCTTGTAACCGGAGTTAAGGTCATTAATCAACTTACAAGTAATTAGTCATCTCTAAACCATGCTTCAAGATTAATTTCCTTTTTAATTCTTTCCCACCGTTTTTATATGGATGTTAATACTTTTTTATAGTTGTTTCCCATCATTCATAGAGCGGAATAGAAGACTACACTTGGTCCACCACATTTCAATATAAGGAAAGTCACTCCAATGCCAAAGTCACCGTCGATCGCCACCTAGGCGCACCTCTATGTGCACCGCAACTAATCAGACTCTAGCCTATGCTGTTTACGCCATGTACTCAAGGGAAATATCATCAAATACATTTCACCTTAACTGTTTGATGGGCCCCAAGGTGGACCAAGTCTTACGGATCAATTACAAGATTAAGAGCCACAAAGATCAAGGGAGCAATGCGAGAATTGGTACAATTCAATTGGGATGAAACTAGCAAGAGCCCGACACTCATGACGGGCTTGAAAGAATGAGAACCAATTTTGATCCACTTGATCCAAGCTATGGAAGACATGACTTGGGCCTATTGTTATTGAAGGCCTTGGACTTATTCATTTCATTAAAAGAGCTTATTTTGTTAGTTTAGAATAAGTGGGCTTGAGGATGTCAGTTCACACATATGTGTTATTTTTAATGAACTAGGGTTTTTGGGAATGCCTTGTATTTTGGCCAAAGGCAAATTTGGAAAGTTATTATTTTATTTGAGTGAGTTTTCTCCTCTTGTTCTTAATTGAACTCTTGAACTTTTATCAAAGGTAAATCACAACCTTTGTGGCGTTCCTCCTTGTAATTTGGGTTCTTGAGATGGGATTTCATTGGGTCTAGATTTTAATATAATCTAGGTTCTTGAAACAGGATCTCAACGGGTCTAAATTCTCTATCCATAGACTTGAGTTTGGCGTTCTTGGGTTGGTTTTCCAATATTGTTGTTGGGTCTCAAAGCGAGTCGATTGGGGTTCACATCATTTGGTAATTAGAGCAAGGTTTCCAATCAGGTCTGATTCTGTCTTTATTTATTGTATCGTTAATTCTAGGGCTTCATTGTTCTAGGGTTGCACAAAAAAAAAAAAAAAGTGCACAAATTCCAATTTCCTAGGGCTGCCAAATTATTCTATCTTTTGGGTTTCATGTTCATCATCATAGGGTGGCTAAATTCCTTGTTTGAGAGTTGCCAAAATTTGCACCATCTAGGGTTTGAAATTTCTAGGGTTTCATTGATTCCCTTCTATTTCCTTGTCAATTTGTATGTGTTTGAATTCAATTGTTTGATTATCACAATTGAATATTTCTATTTGTGGTTGAATTGTTGAGAAAAGAAAAGGAAAAAAAAAAAAGGAAAGGAAAAGAAAAGAAAAGAAAAGAAAAGAAAAGAAAAAAAAAGAAAAAAAAAGAAAAGAAAGAAAAAAAAATTCGAAAAAAAAAAGCAAAAAAATCCAAAACAAAAAAAAAAAAAAAAAAAAAAAAAAAAAAAAGAGAAAGAAAATGATTTTGGGTATAGTTGTTTGAAATATTTTGCCATATGAAATTGAGTGGTTTGGCATTGATTGAGCGTTATCTTTAAAGGGGTTGAATACATTTTTTCTAGTTGGTGTCTTGTTTTGTAATTACTCTTTCCCTCGTATAATTTTCTTGATTCTCGTGTCATTGTTGTTCCTTCCGTGTTTCTCTTATTCTTGTTTCTTAGATCTAATTGCTAGTTGGGATTAAACAAGGTTGCTTTGTCTTGATTGTGTTCAATTAGTTCTGAAAGAATCTGAGTGGAAAAACTCTTGAGGTAAAAGGCAAGAGAGTGTGAGACCATTATCGGGAAAAAGCCAATTAAGAGTGAAACACGACTGGAGTGTCATTATTTGAGTGTAAACACGTGAGGAAGAGCGTGTGAGGTCTTTTTCCCAGTGTTTTTGGTACCGTACCGTACCGGCCGGTACAGGTAAGGTACCTATTTTGTACCGGCCGGTACCGGCCGTACCGGCCTATATTTCGGCCTGTACCGGCCGGTATTTCGGTAATTCGGCCTTCATGTTTTTTTTTTTTCATTTTTTTAAGTTATAATCTTATTTTTTTACCCCAATTCATATTAGACTATTTATAATTTATATATACATGTGTATTCATGTATAATTTATTCATATATAGATTATTATTTTGAAATATAATTTATTTATATATCGACTATCCCGAAACGGTACATGAAACGGTACCGGTACCGAAATATTTCGTTTCAGTGCCTTGACCGGTACGCCATCCGGTACGGTATTCAAAACATTGCTTTTTCCACTAACATTCTTTTTTGTGCAGCACATACGATGTCTCATTAAAGTGACTCATAACCAAAAGGGATGTCAGACAATTCATTCTTTTTGTTGCAGTCCATGCAACAAAAGTTTGAAAGGTTAAATTTGAAGTTGGGGGAAGTGAGGGATAAGATGGAACAACAAGGTGCATTGATTAGAAATTTGCAAAGTGGGAGAGATAGGAGGAGACGTGAGCCTAGTATTGAGAATATGTACAATAAGAATGAAAAGTATGGCGAGTCTCTTGTTGTTAGGCATGCTCCCAATACAGAATTTAAGATGGATGGTATAGAGCAGCAAAGAGAGAACATTTTTCATACTAGATGCCACATCCACAACAAGGTATGTAGTATGATTATTGATGGAGGAAGTTGTACTAATGTTGCTAGCACTACTTTAGTTGAGAAATTGAATTTACCTACTTTGAAACACCCTAGACCATACAAGTTGCAGTAGTTGAATGATTGTGGGGAGGTTAGGATAAATAAGCAAGTGCTAGTTTCTTTTTCAATTGGGAGGTACAAGGATGAGGTACTTTGTGATGTTGTGCCTATGCATGCTGGCCATATTTTGTTGGGGAGGCCATGGCAATGTGATAGGAGAGTGATCTATGATGGGTTTAGAAATATGTACAGTTTTGAAAAGGATGGAAAAAGAATCAAACTTGCTCCTTTAACTGCAACACAGGTCCATGAGGACCAACTCAAGTTGAAAAGTGAGGTCGATCAAAGAAGAAAGAAAGAAAGTGAAGTTGATCAAAAAAGAAAGAGAGAAAGTGAGATTGATGAAAAAAGAAAGAATGAAAGTGAGATTGAGAAAAGAAGAAATAGTGAGGCCAAAACTTCAAGAGAAGGAGAGAGTGAAGAAAAAACAGAGAGTGAAAAGAAAGTAGAGAGTGAAAAGGAAAAAGAAAGTGAAAAGAATAAAGAGACTAAAGAAAAAAGAGAGAGTGAAAAGAGAAGAGATAGTGCAGAAAATGAGAGGAAAACAAAAAGAAAAGTGAGTTTTTATGTTAAGGAAAGTTTTAATACTAACGAACTTGACGTACCTTTGCCTAGTATTGTTGTTTCTTTGTTGCAGGGATATAAGGTCATTGATGGCTTGCAAAATTTCATATTGCAGATTTTACAAGTTCGCTCGAGCGAATTCAGGCAGATTCAAACGCTCGACTGCCGCTCGACAGGGAGCTCGAGCGGGTTGCTGAAAAATGAAGATCGCTCGAGCAGAGACATTGGCCGCTCGAGCGAAATCAGGCAGAGTCGAACGCTCGATGTGCGCTCGATAGGACGCTCGAGCGAAATCAGGCAGAGTCGAACGCTCGACGCGCGCTCGACACCCCGCTCGAGCGAACATCGTATTTTGACAGATTTTAGGTTTTCCGCCGTGGGACCATATAAAAGCCATTTTTCACTCTAGAGCCGCGAGTTTTGACTAGAGAACACTCTTTGGGAGAGAAAAACATAGCTAGAGGGATTCAAATCATTTGTTTTGGAGACGGAATTCCAATTTATTGCACGTACGTTGGATTCATACACGAGCACGGACGGGAGAAAAGCGTTGAATCGTTCCCTTGAGCTTTTGACGACGAGTTGAGGCTGCAAGGAGGATTTTTCAGTGTTTATTTTCTTCTTCCCATCTTCTCAGAACAATTATGGTGAATTTGTTTATGTTGAATTCCATTTCTAGCATGAGCTAAATTTTCTTTATTCTAGGAAAACGATGTAACCTATTTCCGAACTATGCTTGTTTGTCCATGCTAATTTAATGCAATTCTCTCTTTGTTTATCTGAATTATTCTGAGTTTAATGCTTCTAATTAACTGGCCATTGATTAGATGATTATTAATCTTGTGATTTGCTATCGAAAGAGGGAATCATAGGGTAGATCTTGGATATTTCAGCATAGGTAAGTATAGAGATCGAAAGACTTGTATGAACCTGTGTAGTAATTAAATCATTGGTCTTATTGCGTTCTTGATTATTTAATTTGCATACTCTTGTGTGAATTGATAAACTAGAATCACTTCCAATTGACTATCGAAAGAGGCTTTTGGATGAATTAGAGATTTGCTAATAGACAAAAGAGGTTTAAGTTAAATTAGCTGGATGAGAAAAGCATAGTGAAGAATTATGGTGAAATCGATTTCCTAGAAGTTTTCTTCCCTATTGAATTTGATCTTTGAAAGTCAGTTTTATTTTCTTTGCTTATTTCTCTTTGAGTGGATCTAGTTTTATTTGCAACTACAAAAACCTTAGCGATTCCTCTAGATAAAATTGAGATTAGTATAATTTTGGTATTTGGCAAGAGTAAGGTACCAATCCCTGAGGACGATACTCTTCTTACCACTTTATTATAAAACTACGATACTGTGCACTTGCAGTTTTGCACCGGTAAAGTTTTTGGCGCCATTGCCGGGGATTGGTTTATTCTTATTCTTTTCGTCAATATCGATACAAAGTAATCTTGGTTTTAATTTAGAATTTTGTTTTAATTTGTTCTACAGGTGTGTTTTTGACATTGGATGCGCCGTACTAGATCTCGTGACATTATTCCTATTGATCCGGAGATTGAAAGAACTCTTAGATCACTAAGAAGAAATAAGATACTAGCTATGGCTGAAGAAGATCGTGAGGTACTACCACGCACCTTGAAGGACTATGTGCGGCCAATTGTGAATGGAAAGTACTCGAGCATAATGCGCCAGCCAATCAATGCCAACAACTTTGAGCTCAAACCAGCTTTGATTAGCATGGTGCAGCAGGCTCAATTCAGCGGATCGCCACTGGATGATCCCAATATTCATTTGGCTATGTTTATGGAGATTTATGACACTGTGAAGATCAATGGTGTTACTGAAGACACCATTAGACTGAGATTGTTTCCTTTCTCTTTGAGGGACAAGGCTAGAGGTTGGCTACAATCTCTACAACCGGGAAGCATTGTTAGTTGGCAGGACATGGCTGAGAGGTTTCTTGCTAAAATCTTTCCTCCTGCAAAAACAGCCCAACTCAGGAGTGAGATTGGCCAGTTCAAGCAAAATGATTTTGA